>NW_027522506.1:0-110391 GCF_052094955.1 Ictidomys tridecemlineatus | reverse complement strand
CAAAGAGCAGAGTGTGGAGACTGGGGTGCAGAAGGAATGTCACTTAGAGCAAAGTTAGGAAACTGGGGTGCAGAAGGATGTTACAGAGAGCAGAGTCTGGAGACTGGGGTCAGAAGGACTGTTTCAGAGAACAGACGTTGGAGACTGGGGTGCAGAAGGATCGTTGCAGAGAGATGAGGTTGGAGACTGAGGTGCAGAAGGATCGCTACAGAGAGCAGAGTTTGGAGACCAGGGTGCAGTAGGATAGTTACAGAGATCACAGGTTGGAGACTGGGGTGCAGAAGAAATGTTGAAGAGAGCAGTGGTTGGAGACTCGGGTGCAGAAGGACTGTAGCACATAGCAGAAGTTGGAGACTCGGGTGTAGAAGGACTGTTGCAGAGAGCAGACGTTGGAGACTGGGATGCAGAAGGATCGTTGCAGAGAGCAGATATTGGAGACTGGTGTGTAGAAGGACTTTTGCACAGAACAGAGGTTGGAGACTGGGGTGCAGAAAGACTGTGTTGGAGAGCAGAGTTTGGAGACTGAGGTGCAGAAGGACTGTTACAGAGAGCAGAGGATTTAGACTGGGGTGCAGAACAACTGATATGGAAAGTAGAGATTGGAGAGTGGGGTGTAGGACTGTTACAGAGAGCAAATTTTGTAGCCTCGGGTGCAGAAGGACTGCTTCAGAGAACATAGGTTGGATACCTGTGTGCAGAAGGGCCGTTACAGAGAGATGAGATTGGAGACTGAGGTGCAGAATGACTGTTATATAGAGCAAAGTTTGGAGAACGGGGTGCCAGAAGGATCTTACAGAGAGCAGAGGTTGGAGACTGAGGTGCAGAAGGCCTGTTGCAGAGAGCAGATGTTTGAGACTTGGGTGCAGAATTATTGTTACAGATAGCACAGTTTGGAGACTGGGGTTTAGAAGGATTGTGGCAGAGAGCAGAGGTTTCAGAATTAGGCTTAGAAGGATTGTTACAGAGAGCAGAGATTGGAGTCTCAGGTGCAGAAGGACTGTTTCAGAAAGCAGAGGTTGGCAAATGGGGTGCAGAAGTACCGTAATATAGAGAAGAGGTTGGAGACTCCGGTACAGAAGGGCTGTTACAGAGAGCAGACGTTGGAGACAGAGGTGCAGAAGGATTGTTACAGAGAGCAGAGATTTGAGACTGGGGTGCAGAAAGACCATTACAGAGAGCAAAGGATGGAGACTGAGGTGCAGAAGGACTTTTACAGAGAGCAGAGGTTGGAGACTGAGGTGCAGAATAATCGTTGCAGAGAAAAGAGTTTGGAGACTGGGGTGCAGAACGAGTGTTACAGAGAGCAGAGTTTGGAGATTGGGGTGCAGAAGAACTGTTACTGAGAGCAGAGGTTGGAGACAGGGGTGCAGAAGGACTGTTTCAGAGAGCAGAGTTTGCAGATTGAGGTGCATAAGGACTGTTACAGAGAGTTGATTTTTAAAACTGAATGTAGACGGACGATTGCAGAGAGCAGAGGTTGGAGCCTGGGGAGAAGAAGGATCATTGCAGAGAGCAGATTTTGGAGACTGGGTGCAGAAGAAGTATAAAAGAGAACAGAGCTTGGAGACTGAGGTGCAGAAGGACTGTTACAGATTGCAGAACTTGGAGGCTTTGGTGCAGAAAAACTTTTACAGAGAGGAGAGTTTGGAGACTGGGGTGCAAAAGGATTCTTACAGAGAGCAGAGAATGGAGACTGGGGTGCAGAAGGATCGTTTTAGAGAGCAGAGGTTGGAGAATGAGGTGAAGAAGGATCGCTACAGAGAGCAGAGTTTGGAGACTGGGGTGCAGCAGGACAGTTACAGAGAGCACAGGTTGCAGACTTGGGTGCAGAAGAAATGTTGTAGAAAGCAGAGGTTAAAGACTGGGGTGCAGAAGTACTGTAGCAGAGAGAAGACGTTGGAGACTGGGGTGCAGAAGGACTGTTGCAGAGAGCCGTTGTTGGAGACTGGAATGCATCATTGCAGAGAGCAGAGGTTGGAGACTGCGGTTTAGAAGGACTGTTGCAGAAAACAGAGGTTGGAGACTGAGGTGCAGAAGGATTGTTGCAGAGAGAAGAGGTGGGAGACTGGCGTGCAGAAGGCCTCTTACAGAGAGCAGAGTTTGGAGACACGGGTGCAGAAGACCTGTTGCAGAGAGCAGAGGTTGGAGACTTTGGTGCAAAAGGATTGTTACAGATAGCACAGTTTCGAGAATGGGGTGCAGAAGGATTGTTGCAGACAGCAGAGGTTTCAGACTGAGGCTTAAAAGTACTGTTACAGAGAGCAGAGGTTGGAAACTGAGGTGAAGAAGGACTGTTACAGAAAGCAGAGGTTCACAATTGAGGTGCAGAAGGACCATTATAGAGAGAAGAGGTTGGAGACTGCGGTACAGAAGGACTGTTAGAGAGAGCAGAGTCTGGAGACTTTGGTGCAGAAGGACCGTTGTAGACAGCAGAGTCTGGAGACTGGGGTGCAGAAGGACTGTTGCAGAGAGCAGAGGATGGTGACTGAGGTTCAGAAGGATCATTGCAGAGAAAGAGGTTGGAGACTGGGGTGCAGAAAGACTGTTACAGAGAGCAGAGATTCGAGATTTGGGTGCATTAGAACTGTTACAGTGAGAAGAGCTTGGAGACTTGCGTGCAGTAAGCCTGTTACAGAGAGCAGCGGTTGGAGACTGAGGTGCAGAAGGACTGTTACAGAAAGCAGAGGTTGGAGACTGAGGTGCAGAAGGATTGGTACAGAGAGAATAGTTTGGAGACTAGGTGTTGAAGGACTGTTACAGAGTTCAGAGTTTAAAAACTCTGGTGCAGAAGGATCGTTGCAACGAGCAGAGATTGGAAACTGAGGTGCAGAAGGATCCTTGCAGAGAGCACAATTTAAAGACTGAGGTGCAGAAGGATCGTTGCAGAGAGCAGAATTTGGAGACTGAGGTGTAGAAGGATCGTTACAGAGAGAAGAGTTTGGAATCTGAGGTGCAGAACGACTGTTACAGAAAGCAGAGGTTGGCAATTGCGTTTAAGAAGGACAGTTATTGAGAAGAGTTTCGATACTAGGTGTTGAAGGACTGTTACAGAGTTCAGAGGTTGAAAACTCTGGTACGGAAGGATCGTTGCAGAGAGCAGAGATTGGTAACTGAGGTGCAGAAGAATCCTTGCAGAGAGCACAATTTAAAGACTGAGGTGCAGAAGGATCGTTGCAGAGAGCAGAATTTGGAGACTGAGGTGCAGAAGGATCTTTACAGAGAGAAGAGGTTGGAATCTGAGGTACAGAAGGACTGTTACAGAAAGCAGAGTTTGGCAATTGCGGTTAAGAAGGACAGTTACTGAGAGAAGAGGTTGGAGATTGCGGTACAGAAGGACTGTTAGAGAGAGTAGAGTTTGGAGACTTTGGTGCAGAAGGACCGTTGTAGAGAGCAGATGTTAGAGACTACGGTGCAGAAAGACTGTTACAGATAGCAGACGTTGGAGAATGAGGTGCAGAAGGATTGTTACACAGAGCAGAGGTTCGAGATTTGGGTACTGAAGAACTTTTACAAAGAGCAAAGGTTGGAGACTGGGGTGCAGAAAGCCTGTTACAGAGAGCAGAGTTTGGAGAATGATGTGCAGAAGGATTGTTAAAGATAGCAGAGGTTTGAGACTGAGGTGCAGAACAACTGGTACAGAGAGGAGAGTTTAGAGACTGAAGTGTAGAAGGACTGTTACAGAGAGCAGAGGTTGGAAACTGGGGTGCACATGGATCGTTACAGAGAGCAGAGGTTGGACACCGAGGTGCAGAAGGATCGTTGCAGAGAGCAGAGGTTGGACACTGAGGTGCAGAAGGATCTTTACAGAGAGCACAGTTTAAAGACTGGGGTGCAGAAGAGATGTTGCAGAGAGCAGAGGTTGGAGACTGGGTTGCAGAAGGATTGTAGCAGAGAGCAGAGGTTTGACACTGGTGTGTAGGACAGTTGCAGAGAGCAGACATTGGAGACTGGAATGCAGAAGCATCGTTGAAGAGAGCAGATGTTGGAGACTGGTTTGTAGAATAATTTCTGCAGAGAGCAGTGGTTGGAGACTGGGGTGCAGAAGGACTGTTGCAGAGAGCAGAGGTTGGAGACTGAGGTGTAGAAGGACTATTACAGAGAGCAGAGGTTTTAGACTGGGGTGCAGAATAACTTATATGGAAAGTAGAGTTTGGAGACTGGGGTGCAGAAGACCTGTTACAAAGAGCAGAGGTTGGAGACTGGGGTGCAGATTGACTGTTACAGAGAGCAAAGTTTGGAAAACAGGGTGCAGAACGATCTTACAGAGAGCAGAGTTTGGAGACTAGGGTGCAGAAGGACTGTTGCAGAGAGCAGAGGTTGGAGACTGAGGTGCAGAAGAATCGTTGCAGAGAGAAGCGGTTGGAGACTGGGGTGCAGAAGGCCTGTTACAGAGAGCAGCGTTTGGAGACTGGGTGGCAGGAGACCTGTTACAGAGAGCAGATGTTGGGGACTGGGGTGCAGAAGGATTGTTACAAATAGCACAGTTTAAAGACTGGGGTTTAGAAGGATTGTTGCAGAGAGCAGAAGTTTCAGACTGAGGCTTAGAAGGACTATTACAGAGAGCAGAGGTTGGAAATTGGGGTGTAGAAGGACCGTTATAGAGAGAAGTGGTTGGAGACTTCCGTACAGAAGGACTGTTACAGAGAGCAGAGTTTTGAGACTGGGGTGCAGAACGACCATTGCAGAGAGCAGATGTGGGAGACTGGGATGCAGATGGATCATTGCAGAGAGCAGAGGTTAGAGACTGAGGTGCAGAAGGAATGTTACAGACAGCAGATGTTTTAGACTAGGGTGCAGAATAACTGATACAGAAAGTAGAGTTTGGAAACTGGGGTGCAGAAGGCCTGTTACAGAGATCAGAGTTTGGAGACTGGGGTGCAGAAGGACCATTGCAGAGAGCAGATGTGGTAGACAGGGATGCAGAAAAATCGTTGCAGAGAACAGAGTTTGGAGACTGAGGTGCAGAAGGATTTTTGCAGAGAGCCGAGTTTTCAGACTAAGGTGCAGAAAGACTGTTTCAAAGAGCAGATGTTTGATCCTGGGGTGAAGAAGGACTGTTGCAGAGAGCAGAGGTTTCAGACTGTTGCAGAAGGATCATTGCAGAGAGCAGAGGTTTCAGACTGAGGCTTAGGAGGACTGTTACAGAGAGCAGAATTTGGAGACTGGGGTGCAGAAGGATCGTTGCAGAGAGCACAGGTTGGAGAATGGGTTGCAGAAGGCCTGTTACAGAGAGCAGAGTTTGGAGACTGGGGTGCAGAAGACTCTTACAGAGAGCAGCGTTTGGAGAATGGGTTGCAGAAGAATCTTACAAAGAGCAGAGGTTGGAGACTGAGGTGCAGAAAGACTTTTACAGAGAGTAGAGGGTGGAGACAGGGGTGCAGAAGGAGTGTTACAGAGAGCAGACTTTGGAGATTGAGGTGCAGAAGAACTGTTACTGAGAGCAGATGTTGGAGACAGGGGTGCAGAAGGGCTGTTTCAGAGAGCAGATTTTGGAGACTGAGGTGCAGAAGGATTGTTAAAGAGAGCATATTTTGGAAACTGGGATGTAGAAGGACCATTGCGGAGAGCAGAGTTTGGAGACTGGAAACAAGAAAAATTTTTGCAGAGAGCAGAGTTTGGAGACTGGGTGCAGAAGGACTATTAAAGGGAGAAGAGGTTGGAGACTAAGGTGCAGGAAGATCATTTCTGAGTGCAGAGTTTTGAGACTGGGGTGCAGAAGGACTGTTACAGATTGCAGAACTTGGAGACTTAAGTGCAGAAGGACATTTACAGAGAATTGAGGTTGGAGACTTGTGTGCAAAATAATTTTTACAGGGAGCAGAGGATTGAGACTGGGGTGCAGAAGGATCGTTTCAGAAAGCAGAGGTTGGAGAATTAGGTGCAGAAGAATCGCTACAGAGAGCAGAGGTTGAAGACTGGGGTGAAGCAGGACAGTTACAGAGAGCACAGGTTAGATACTTGGATGCAGAAGACATGTTGCAGATAGCAGAGGTTGGACACTGGGGTGCAGAAGTACTGTAGCTGCGAAAGGAGGTTGGAGACTGGTGTGCAGAAGGACTGTTACAGAGTTCAGATGTTGGAAACTGTGGTGCACAAGGATCGTTGCAGAGAACAGAGGTTGGAGACTGAGGTTCAGAAGGATCATTGCAGAGAGAAGAGGTTGGAGACTGGGATGCAGAAGGCCTTTTACAGAGAGCAGAGTTTGGAGCCTGGGGTGCAAAAGACCTGTTACAGAGAGCAGAGGTTGGAGACTGGGGTGCAGAAGGATTGTTACAGAAAGCACATTTTGGAGACTGGGGTGCAGAAGGATTGTTGCAGAGAGCAGAGGTTTCAGACTGAGGCTTAGGAGGACTGTTACAGAAAGCAGAGTTTGGAATCTGAGGTGCAGAAAGACTGCTACAGAAAGCAGAGGTTGGCAATTGGTGTGCAGAAGGACAGTTATAGAGACAAGAGGTTGGACACTGCGGTACAGAAGTACTGTTAGAGAGAGAAGAGTTTGGAGACTTTGGTGCAGAAGGACCGTTATAGAGAGAAGATGTTGGAGACTAGGGTGCAGAAGGACTGTTACAGAGAGCAGACGTTGGAGACTGAGGTGCAGAAGGATTGTTACAGAGAGCAGAGTTTCGAGATTGGGGTGCAGAAGAACTGTTACAGAGAGCAAAGGTTGGAGACTGCGGTGCAGAAGGACTGTTACAGAGAGCAGAGTTTGGAGACTGAGGTGCAGAAAGACTGTTAAAGAGAGCAGAGGTTAGAGACTGAGGTAAAGAAAGATTGGTACAGATAGGAGAGGTTGGATCCTGGGGTGCAGGATGACTGTTACAGAGAGCAGAGTTTGGATACTGGGGTGCGGAAGGATCTTTCAGAGAACAGAGTTTGGAGACTGAGGTGCAGAAGGACTATTGCAGAGAGCAGAGGTTGGAGACTGAGGTGCAGAATGATCGTTTCAGAGAGAAGGGCTTGGAGACTGGGGTGAAGAAGGCGTGTTACAGAGAGCAGAGTTTAGAGACTGGGGTGCTGAAGGCCTGTTACAGAGAGCAGAGGTTGGAGACTGGGGTGCAGAAGGCCTGTTACAGATATCACAGTTTGGAGACTGGTTTGCAGAAGGATATTATAGAGAGCAGAGTTTGGAGACTGAGGTGTAGAAGGACTGTTACAGAGAGCAGAGGTTGGAGACTGGGGTGCAGAAGGACTGTTACAGAGAGCAGAGGTTAAAGACTGGGGTGCAGAATGATTGTTGCAGAGAGCAGACTTTTCAGACTGAGGTGCAGAAGGACTGTTGCAGAGAGCAGATGTTCAAGACTGGTTTGCAGAAAGAGTGTTTCAGAGAGCAGAACTTGGAGACTGGGGTAGAGAAGGATTGTTTCAGGAAGCAGAGGTTGTAGACTGGGGTGCATAAGGACTGTTATAGAGAGCAGAGGTTTTAGACTGGGGTGCAGAAGGCCTGGTACAGAGAGCAGAGCTTTGACACTGTGGTGCACAATGATTGCTGATAGCTGGTTAGCCTCCTTCTGGACACCTTCTCTTCAGCACAGTCCATCAGGCCCTCTCTCCCCACCTTTCTCTCTTTTGGCTTTTTTAGCACCTGTGACTTCCACAGTCACTCTAAGCCATGACTCCCAGGCTTATCTCCTGGGAACCTATCCCGCTGCCTCCTGGAATCTTCTTGGGGAGACCCCACAGGTACCCAGACTGGAGGCCCAACCTCCTTTCCTCATTTTCTCTCCCCAGACACGCTCCTTCTCATTTTTTATATGTTTTAATGAGTGATCCCACTGCCACTCAGCTACCCCACAGACCAGGTGCCCTCTTGTGTCCTCGTTACCAGGATTTTTAAGTGCTCCACATAGGGCTCCTCTTCAGAGCTTTTCCCCAAGCTCCAAATGTCACATCTTCAGCTACCAGATATTTCCTCTTAATCTTGTTTTGGCACCCTATTACTCTCCCAGACTACATGAAGGTATTCTAACCAAAGCACATAGACTGTAGAGACTACTATGGCTTAGAAATAAAGTATCCCCCCACCAAAAGCTCAGGGTCAGCCACAGTAGCAGTGTTCAGAGGTAAAATGATTAGACTGTGAGACTTGTGACCTAATTTGTGGATCCATCCATTTTGTGGGTTAATTATCTGAAAGGCCCACTATACTGATAGGAGTGTGGGCAGGTGGAGTGTGGCCGGGGACATGCCCTGGTGAATCACATCTTGTCCCCTGCGAACTGTCTCCTCCTGTCCCCTCTCCCGCCCCAACATTCTGGCTGCCATGAGCTAGAGACACTTCCCCCCTTGTTTTCTTCCACCTCGGCGTCCCACCTCATCTCAGGCAGGAAGCAATGGGTCAGCTGGCCCCAGACCAAACCTCCAAGCCAGGAGGCCAGAGTGAATCTCCCCCTCCGGGTTGTTCTGGTCAGGCCTGTGGTAACTGTGGCAACGGTGGACTGACCCAGGGAGTAGATGTTATGAGTGGATTGAACCCACAACAGCTTCCTAAATCCACAGATTCTGTCTTTTTCATAGCTCAAGCCATTTCCTTCTGGATGGCCTGTTTGCAGCCTGCCCTCACCTAGAATGTGGTCTACTAGTGATTATTGAGATTCTCCAGCCGTCCTGGTCCTGCCAATTTGCACACCACAGCTAGCTCCTAGGCAGCCAGACCCATGGACCTCCTGCTGCCCACTGAGGAGAGAAGAGAGATTTTCTGAGAACCCTGTTAGAAGTCCACTATTATTTTTTTTAAAGACCACACTCAGAGGGCATGTTTTAGGCAGTCCTTCACATGCGTCTTTGAGAAATCAGACTCACAATGATTTTTGTGATTCTCTCCCAGGCTCCAATAACCACCGCTCTACTCCCTACTTCTCTGAGATTAACATTTTAGCTTCCACAAAGAAGTGAAAAACTGCTTTTTATCTTTATGTGTCTGGCTTATTTCACTTAATATAATTTCTCCCTTGAGCTAGTTTTAAATAGAAACTGCACAACAAATCCTTTTATGCCAGATTTAAATTTTATTCTGAAAAGATAATTCAAAATGGTCACCTATGTTTATTATTAAGAGTGGTGAATAAAGCTTCTGATTTCCTCACTCCCTTAACAAAACATCATTATCATTCCTTTTATTGTGACAACCCTGGAATATGTGAAGTGCTTCATCAAATGTGCTTTAGCTTTGCCTTTACCTGATGGCTAATCATTCTAAGATCTTTTAGGAGTACTGTTAATGTGTCTCTCCTAAGCATGAGGAAAACCCCATTGTATTATGGGAAATTTTAAGTTTTAGAGACTTACCTCTTTATCTAATACTTTTATTTATTTATTTTTTTGTGCAGTAATATACTACAAGACTTTCAAGCTTGTTGTCTTTTCTCCATCTGTTCCTGAAAGAGCTGTTTGATGACCCTTTTTTTCCCCTACTTTTGAACTCCATAGCAAACAATTTCTTTACCAGGTCATGAGCATCAGCAGGATCATAAAATTAAGGGGCACGAAGTCATATAGTGTTTGGTAAGGAATCAGCCTTAGCAGGAGTGGATCAGCTGAAGATAGTGGGGATGCTTTTAATATTGTGGCTTCTGATATCTGTCCATCTGGCAAACTATGTAACATGAAGGAAAAACTTCATATGCCGTGCAAAATCCATCCCAATAAGTGTACACCCACCCTGACCCCTTCTCTCCCTAGTGAGAAGGGAGGCAGTCTTGAGGTTTCAGCCACCCACAACTTCTTAGCAGAAATCTCACTCTGAACTTCGCTCACCCTCATCCCAGAAGAGAGAGGACGCTGATCTTCTCGCTGCATGCTGGGAACAGGTGATTGCCAAGACATTAATGAATCCAACAGCGAAATAACTACTCTCCATTTTTGCAGTTGAACTCAAGCCATTGCCTTTGAGTTGTGTTTGCACACTGAGGAGTCCCAGAGCAGCTGAAGAGGAAAGGCTCAATGCATATTCCCAACAGGTCATCCCCAGACCTCTATAAATGTCCATCACAGAAAAATGCATTGTGAGAAATCAGAGGATTTTGACTCTTTCATGAGGCTACGGATATGCAACAGGCAACTTTCAGAATAACAGGTCCGTTTTGTGGTGAATGGAGACCAACAGCCAGTTTTACCAACAGCTTTCTTTGCAGCCCAGGTGCTAGTATGGAGATCAGCAAGGGCCACACCAAAACCAGAAATCTACGCCTCTCTGTGAGAGTTGCTGGTAAGAAGTTTATTTACCATCACAATTTTCAAAAACACTATCCCAGAATCAGGATATACCTACACCTTATAAACATATTACAGAATATTGTACATATTTTCATTACCATTTTGATGGCATTTATGTAATGACCTACCATAGCACCTTTTCTATGTGTGTCTAAGTTTCCACAATACTACTTGTATTGCCAGAGTAGAAATAACTTCAGTGGTTATAACAAAACCTGAGGGATCTAGCATGATGCCTCCAGTACTGGAAGAAAACCCAAAACAATACCAGAAACCCTGGGATTCCTAAATTCCTTAAGTGAGATGATGTGTGTGGAAAATTACTTATGGTAAACAATAGATAATGCTAAGAGGGGGTAGAGAAACAACACAGACACCAAAGTGAAGGTGTTGATTCCAATCTTTACTTTTGAAGTTGATCATATATACTTTTAATTTTGGCAGGCTTACAGTACTTTGTGGTTACAAAAGAGGAATCATTATTCAAACAAAACAAAATATTACGTAGCTACAATTAGAATAGAAATATGGATCTTGGTTTATGCATAAGCAAGCATTTGTACTTTCAGTTCGAGTTTTGCTTTGAGCTGTTTCTGCTTAGTTAACTTTTAATAATAGTTACAAATGTCCCAAATTATTGGCCTATACCTTGACTATTCTTTCTTGACTTACTGACTGGAACTGGTGCCATGGTTACGGCAAGTAGTTGATTTGTTATTACTTGTAATCAAACAAAAGTAAGACCACAAACCATTGTGCATAGGAACAAGAACAAGTTGCCCAGGACTAAGCACTAATTTATCTTCTTTACATTAATTTTCCTTCTCTAGATTTTAATTTAATTTCTCAAAAACTTCCTTGACAGGAATACAGGGAGTTTTTCTTTAGACATTTACAATTTACACTCCACAGCTGAATCATTGCATTTAGAGCAAACAGATCTATGCTTTAGAAGTAGTTGCATTAATTGGAAAAGTTATGATTTTTCCTTTATACTTAATGGTCATATGAGAAATCAAAACTATACTTATTAAAGGAATACAAAAACAAATCAGCCCATTCCCAGAAACATACTGCGCTCCTCCAGAGGATGGACACCTTGCACCGTCCACCTCAGTAGGGCCTTGCTATTGCCTGAGACAGGGGAGGGGCGCAGCAGGACAGGGATCAGATCTTATCCTCTTTGGGTTTCTTAGTAGATCTGGCTTAGGACTAAATTAGACCCTGTATAGGAACAAAATTGGTTTGAATTGAAACTAACCACTACCAAGAAAAGAAATTTTAAAATCTTAAATGAAAAAGAGAATTTTTTATTTTGAAGAATTTTATAACTAGAAGGCTCTGACATATCATAAGAGGTAATAATCTGTCTTCCCTTTCCCCTTTATGCTAGAAGAAGCACAGGGGAAATAAAAAGAACTGAAAGAGCTGGCACAGTGGTGCACGCCTCTAACCCAGCAGCTCAGAAGGTGAGGCAGGAGGATAGTTAGTTCAAAGACAGCCTCAGCAAAAACAAGACACCAAGAAACTCAGTGAGACCCTGTCTCTAAATAAAATATAAAATAGGGCTGGGGATGTGGCTCAGTGGTCAAGCCACTTAGTTCAATCTCCGGTACCTGCCCCCCTACACCCCGGCCCCCCAAAAAAAACAGAACTGAAAGAGATGTTAAATGCTGAATTGAGTGCTGAATCTTCAAGACAGGAGGGAGGCTTTTTCCTGGTGATTTTGTTATGATTTTAAACCTACCAGTTAGGGGTAAGGGCATCCCTGCATGTTAGGTGAAAGAGCCCAGCCTCCCCCAAAGTGTGTCCTTGGACCAGCATCACTGGGAACACTTCTAACTCACTGACTGAGGCCAACTGTTTTGCACAATGACCTCTGATCTTTCCCTCGGCTCCAAGAACCCACACCACATGGAAGGATATAAGGACAACTCTGGGCCAGGCCAGATAGCTCATAGATTTCACAGTAATAAATTCACATTGCCACAAGCACCTGAAATCATTCAGATATTTTTCTGAATAAATTTACCTTATACTGTGTGTGTGTGTGTGTGTGTGTGTTTTAAGCAATTTACTGGGCAACATGAAAATTGGATTTAAAATTTTAAATCATTGCTTGTGCTATTGAGATCAAATAGGAATCATTGTTTCCCTGATGTGCATAAGGGTTTTCATGATCACACCATTCTTCCTCGTTTTTCTCATGCCCATTTTTTTTTTTGTTTGAGGAAATTAATTCCTAAAGTTAGTCAGCAAAACATTTCATTTATTGCCAAAGGAAAAAAAAAAGTTCTTCTTTTAAGACTCTAGACTTATTTATTTTATTTTGTTTATATTTAGATTTTAAAATTACTTGTGCTTAACTGAAGCACCGATATTCTATTGAAATTTAAATACTTTAAGCTTCTTAAAGCCTTGAGATTTGGAATTTTAATGAAAGCTGCATTGGCCTATTAATCATGTGCAATGAATTATTAGAAACAAAGACAAGAATGTCTGGGCACTGAAGATAATAAGACAGTTTACTAATATATGGTATTATCATCAGGTAACAAAGTATCACTACAAATAATAGTTATTACATGATAAATTTTCTGAGTCAATTTTGTTTTTTGTTTTTTAAATCATAATTGTTAATACATATTAAATGTACAAATTAATGTACATTATGCAAATTAAAGGGATTCATTGATGTTTCACTACTTGCATTAATATATTGTGCATTAATTTCAATTCTTTTTTTCTGTAAAATGGGGATATCATAGGTTGTTGTGTTAACCAAATAAGTTAATGCATGTAAAAGTCTTATAGGCATTTAATAAGTGTTAGGTATTTTTATCAAATGTGTGTCTCTATTCGTTACTCAATTTGAAAAATCCTGATTGGATTCAGGTATGAAAAAATTTATCTTTTCAAAAAAATTCACTGAGTTTTGATAGAATGGATTATCCGAAATTCAATCTAATTTTTACAGAAAACATGCCAATTTTAAACTACATTAAACAAGGTTTTTAAAGTCAGGCATTTATGTGTATTGAAGCAATCTAAGAAGACTCACACTCAAATTATTTTTCTATGAAATATGCCCTAGATGATTATGATGGTTATGGTTATTATTATTGAAGAGCAGAGGGTTTACTATTAAGTTGATCTAATTCCTATGCTGCATTATATAAATTCTGAGGAGCAAGTACATATTGTGTCACAACGTGTCATTCATGAGTTATGATTGTTAATAATGGATTCTAATGGTGACCATGATGATGATTCAATCTAATGCCCTAAATTAATAAAGAGCATAGAGGATAAGGAAAATTGTTTGGGTATCAACCTTCACCCTACCCCACACCCGTGACCTACAAGAAATTAGCCAGTAAAACCAAGGAAAAACTTATATGTAGATAAAATTATATAAAAATAAATTGGGAGATTTTTTTAATGCCCCATGAAATTGTCCCTCCTAAAATGACCTTTATATTTAAGAACTTTACAATAGCAGTATGCACAACTTCAGAGATTGTATTTTTAAATCCCTGAACATTTACGTTTATTTTTCTTTTTTACACATCCACAGACCATGTACCAATTTCCCATAGTAAAATCTGCTGGAACTTCCTTCTATGTGAAATTTTATTTCTTTTTCTGAAAATATCTAGATATCTACCTATAAAAGAGATTGTCATATTGATCTTTTTGATACGGGGAGTTAAAAGAAAGTACATGTCACTGATTTCTAAATGACTTGAAGTTCATCCAGGTAGTTGATAGAGAAAACAGAGAAAGTAAGAAATGTCAAGTACGTGTAGATTCCAGCTCCATTTCAAAGATGATTTATTGTAAATCAATGCTAATAAGGTAACCTCTTGTTTAGAAAAATTATTTAGAGAAAGCGATACCTACAACTAACCTAGATAGTGTGGTGTTTTTAGTCATTTCTGGATAAACTTTTACTACAATTTTTGTAAACACCAAGTATCACAAGAATGCCTACTTTCTCTATTTCCTTCTCTACTTTCTCTATTAACCTGGGGGATTTCATATTCACCCTTTGCTGTAACAGTTGCCTTCAAGACAATGACTCCCAAATCCACACCTGTAGTTCTAGGCTGTCTGTGAAGGGCATTTCCACGTGATTATCCCACAGATAACTCACATTCAACATTACTAAAATCAAATCCACCAAAGCCTCCTCTACATCTGCTATTCCTCACATGTTCTTGTTTTCCTGAGTGATCCCACCAGCTAGCCAGCCTGCCCAAACTGATTTGTTGTCTTTACCTTGTCCTCTTCAACTAGGACTTTAAAGTTCTCCATATCCTTCTCCATGAGGGCTTCAGAGATTTTCTCCCACATTCAACACAGCAGGTCTTCAGATACAGACCACTTCATTTTGATCTTGTATTAGCACTCAGATCACTCTTTTGAACTAAACAGGTGTGTCTAAAACTTGGGGAACCAGGTTTCACAGTTATCGACCCCTGCTCCTTGGACTCACACGCACAATTCCATGAGTGGGTCTATCTGCGTGTTCTAGACCTAGAGATCTAATGATTTTCTAAAACCCAGTCTATCTACCTCCAGATGTTCCTGTTTTCAATCTGCACTCACCTGAAAGAGACTTATGGTCCCCTATTGTTGATACTCTGCAATCATTGATGTCCATGCTCATACCCAAGCCTGGCTTCCAGAGACACACCTGGGCTCTCTCACCCATGGCACGGTGGGGAGTGGGCCGTTTTCGGAGGTTTCTATTGCCAAGTACCTTGCTTAGAAATCAGGCCTGACACAGCTTCACAGAGCCTAGTCCCGGCCCCATAGGCTGATACCCTGCCACCTCCCCTGAAGTAGCAGGCTCCTCAGAATGACCCAGGGCTTGGCAGAATCCACTGGTACTATCCCACCAGCCCCTTGAAGCCTAGCTGGAGTCTTCATAGAAACAAGGTACATCTCTATGGAAATGGGCTCCCTCCTCCCGCCCCAGTGTGATGCAACTCTCAGGGAAGCTCAATAGTGAGGGTCTTTCCATTTATAGCAATCAGGATAACCAAGTGTTCTGAGGTTGCTGAGCCTTAGATTGCAGATTCCTGCTATATTCCTTGAGATTTCTGCCATCAATGTTGCCTGAGATGCCAACTTTCCATCTCACTAACTATAAGACAGTGTTCTCAGTCAAGACCAATCCCACAACCAAGAACACACACACCCACACACCCACACACACATGCACACGCCCATCCATCATGATGAGCAAGGCTTTGTATTTGTGATACAGACTGAATGCACCCACCAATCACATTCACTGCTTCAAAGAGATCGTGATCAGGAAACAACTGATGTCACTTGTAAAATGTGATATGTCCTGGACTATCACTGTGGTAAAAAAGAAGTAGAGAAATGCAAAGAATGGGAGAAAATACTTAACCTCTTAGAGACCTAAGAGGTTAAGTATTTTCAATACTTAATAAAAATATTGAGATGTGGTTCCAAACATTCCTGAGTTAAAAATCATCTTGAAAAAATGCTTTCACTTCTATTTATAAATTTACTTACTTACTTACTTACTGCAGTAATGGGGATTGAACCCAGTGGCACTCTACTATTAACCTATATCCCCAGACCTCTCAATTATTTGGGGCAGGGGGCCTCGCAGAGTTTCAAATTTATGATCCTCCTGCCTTCATCTCCCAAGTACCTGGGATTACAGGCAGGTACCACTCTTCCCCATTAATTACTTCTTTTTAAAATAAGGCTATTTTTAAAAATTGAACTATAATTTGTACTCAAAGAATGCACAGATCTAAAGTGTACAGGTTTATTATATTTTACATATATATGAACTACCAAAAATCAGGATATAAATCATTTCCATCACTTTAGAAAATTCCTTCATGCTTCAACTGATATCACCCCTGAGCTCAAAAAAAAAAAAAAGACCACCATTATTACTTGACCATTAGAGCTGTTTTGCTAATTTTTGAACTTTATTTAAAGGAAACATACAGTATACATTTTGTATCTGGCTTCTTTCCCCCAGATAATTTTTTTTAGATTTGTCAATATTATTAATGTTCCAGTATTTGTGTTTCTAAATTAACTGAATTATTCCACTGCATGATAAACCGTGATTTGTCTTCCGTCCTTCGGCTGAAGGCATAATATTTGTTTGAGTTATCATGAATTTTTACACAAGAATTTTTGTGAACTGTGCATTCATTTCGTTGGAAATATGCTAGGAATGGGATTGTTTTTATTAGAATAACTACATATTTAACTAAATTAGAAATTACTAAATATTTTTGAAAAGTATGTGTATAGACTTCAAATTTCACCTTGAGTATCTATCTCAATAGCTAAAAAGCATGTTGTTTTCATCAATATAATAACCAAAAAGAGCAATAGAAAATGCAAATTAATGACTTTCCTTGAGTTTATTAGGGATGAAGAGTATAAGACAAACAACTAACCAATGTCTGGGGAGAGATAAGCAACCAAAATAATCCAGGCATTTTTTTAACTATGGGAGAACCCACTAGATACATAGGAGTTCATTTATAAAAAAAATCTCAAATAAAAAATAGTTAATAGATTGCTAAAGACTAAGTATAGACTGGTTTAAGAGCATAAATACCCAGAGGGCTATAGATACAAGATGTTTGTATTTTTTTCTTTATCTCCATGGATTCCACCAAATGCTCCCAGGAAGATAGGGAAGTATTCTGAGAAAGTGTCTTTAACGGTATCATTTCTTGGATAGGTGGAGGGACAAAGAGCAGCAACAGCAGCCAAAACTCTTCCCAGACCCATTTCCTGATTTTTTGCATAGAACAAAAGCTGTAATCTTCAGGGGCAAGAGTAACAGAAACTGTTACATTAGGACACTCAACGGAAAACCTTTGCAGCTATGGAAAGGAACAGGCCGAAATGTCTAACGTCGGGAGGAATAAGAACTAGGCTCAGCCATATTGCTAGAAAGTGGGTCACTGTGAAGGCCATATCCCTGTGAATGAGTTTACAGTACCTAAGGCAGGGCTTCCTGGAAACATCAGAAATCCCTTCTCTGTTTCCCACTAGTCCACTAACATGCATTGACTGAAAATAACAGTAGAATACAGCTGAGAATTCTTCAAGAAATAGATTATCTCTGGTGAACACCGAAAATAGAATGCACAAAAGCAAGCAGAAAACAATATTAATAAACTGAACTCAGCCATATAGAATAAGGATAACATTACAGTCAATTGAGATCAATCCCAGAATGCAAGGCTGGTTCAATATTCAAAAATTCAATCAACCGAATTTCCATAGTAACAGACTAAATAAGAAAAAATATATATCATTTCAATAGATGCAGAGAAAATAAGAAAATTAAATATCTATTTATGATAAAAATATAACTAAATGAAACTAGGGGCAAAGTCCAGTGGTAGAGTGCATGCTTAGTATGCATAAGGCTCTTAATTCAAAACCCAGCACTCATACACCAAAAAAAGAGCTACTAGTAAAAAATGCATAGACATTTTTTAACTTGATTAAAGGCATTGAGTAAATGTAATGTGCCAGACACATAGCTTATATTATCTCAAAACTTTTTTCAGCAATTGTGAAATAGACATCATTAATATCCTAAGCAAGGAACAAACTGAGGAATAGAGATGAGCTGACTTTTTTACAAACAACATCAAAACAACAGATGGATTTCAATCCACATCTATCTGGACCAAGAACCTACTGTTTTACTATAATATTTTTTTATTTAAGATTGAAAAAGAAACAGAAATTTTAGTTCAAAACAATGGATCACGGATTAGCATGGGTAACATGATAGAAAATCAGAAATTGTATCAATCATGTTTTTTTCAGGAAATGTAATGTTCGGTGAGGTAAATCTTATAATACAAAAGAAGAAAAATACCTAAGTATATATCATTTGTCAAAATTTCTTGTATCTTATAAAACTTAAAAAAATAAAAGTTTCTACTGAAAAAAATAGATCAATGTATTTAAAAGAAGGTGACTTATAATTTTACCTTTAAGTAATAATCAGAGATGATCACAGATACATATGTATGAAAGCTTCTATTCCAATATTTATGATAGTAAAGGGAATGGAAGGTTTCTATGTTCAATAAAAAGGGAGATATTAACTTAATTTCATGTTAGGAAAGTAATATTACAAGGCAAACAACTAAATAGAGTACAACAATATTGGGAAATTTTGCTTTGGGTATTTTAAAGATAGATAGAGGTAGAATGGTATGAATGCAAAAAGAGCTCTGATTTTGTGACCTGTTCTATTCTTCTGAATAACTTTCTGCATTTTCTTCATTTTTCCACAATGAAAACTTATTACTTGAAATAACAGACATACAAAAAAGAATTCATCACAGTGAAGCCCAGTGTTAGGAGGTAGATACTGCAGATTCAATGACACACAGGGGTTTATAGCTGGTTGTGCATTTTGACACAGTCTCCATTTATTATTACAAAAGACTACCTATGCAAAAGTCTGTGAGAAGTTATGCTCTCTCTAAGTCACTGCTGTACGTCTCTTTCCAGAGTCCAGGCATCTCTGTATACAATATTATTTGCCATGTTGCTGCAGATTAACAAGCCTGTTTGAGGTGCTCTCAGTCCATTCTCCTCATGGTCTCTTTTTCTCTGATTTGCAGCTATGATACCATTGGAAATGAGCCATCAATCATTTGTCACTGAATTCATCTTCTTAAAATTTTCCAACCACTCCAACCTACAGAGCTGGTTCTTTCTGCTCTTTCTGGTCATTTACCTGACCACTCTCCTGGGGAACATGCTCATAATAGTAGCCACCAGGGTCAGTCCTGTTCTCCACACTCCAATGTACTTTTTCCTCAGCAATTTGAGCTTCTTGGACATCTGCTAAACATCCACCACCCTCGCAGTACTGCTGGTGAACTTCTTCTGGGAGAAGAAGGCCATTTCTTATGAGGGCTGCCTTTCCCAGATCTTCTTCTTGGTGACAAGTGCTGGCACAGAAGGCTTCTTACTGGCTGTGTGGCCAATATGACTGCTGTGTGGCCACGTGCCATCCTCCAGTGTACCCAGTCATCATGAGTGTGAAGGTCTGTGTTGGCCAAGTAACTGGGTCCTGGCTGTGTGGGCTGGTGAATTTGGTCACACACAGGGTGCTGGCCATCACACTCACACTGTGTGGGCCCCTCCAGTTCAGCCACTTTCTCTGTAAAACCCCATTGCTCCTGAAGCTCTCCTTCTCAGACACCTCTGTCAACGAGTCTGCGCTCCACATTGTCAGTGCCACCATGGGCCTGAGCCCCTGCCTCTTCAATGCAGGCTCCTATGCACTCATCATGGCGGCCATCTTCGGGATTCCCTCTGCCCAGGGCAGAAGGAAGGCCTTCTCAGCCTTTGCGTCTCCCCTCACTGTCATGGTGGTCTTCTATGGAACAGCCAACTTCCACTATGACAGGTCCAGAGAAGGCTGGACATGGACACCCTGGTCTCTGTGCTCTTCTGTGTGGTGAGCCCCCGGTTTAGCCTCGTCATTCACAGCCTGAGAAGCAACGAGGTCCAGAGTGCCCTGAGGAAGCTGGCTGGAGGGTTTGCATCCCTTTGCACAATCAAAGTCTAGACCAATCTTCAAACTGTGGGTGTTCAGCACATTCTCTGTCCTTCTTGGTTCTCCCCACACCAGAGAGACAGAAAGTACGAGAACCTCGTTTCCCACACTCTGCTGCTTGCAGGCCTCCGTTTTAGAAGGTTCTGTCAAGATAAGCCAAACACTAGGCAGAGAGGAAGAAATAAAAGGAAGAAAGCGGGTTTTTTTTTGGATCCCATAGCAGCAGCAGCAAACCAGCCCTATAGAGGCAGGAACTAATCTCCTTGGTGCCAGAAGTTGTGTGTGCAGGCTCCTAGACAGCTGTTCCTGAATGTGGGTCACAGTAGTGTGGAATGAGCGTCTCTTTCCAGGGAAGCTAGGGTTTTCATATATAAGGTGGTGTCACCTGCCCTATTTTTTTTCTTCCAGATCTCCCAACCATTTCATAACTTTTTTCTGTGTCAACTTCCTCTACCCTAAGACATCAAGAGTCGTTCTTCATCTCTACCTGACCACGGTGGCACTGACCACAATAGTGGTTTACATCAGAGATGGTTCTAGATAACAGATCTGAGGAGGTAGGTTGGATGTCTTACCTGAGGGAATTGAATATGTTGATGATGTCACAGCCCATGGAAAAGGAGACCTGATAATTCATGGTGTGCAATGACCCAACAGAGACTTTAAGTTATCGTGGCCTGAAATCAAATGTCTATGAAAAACTGAGCTTTGGGATAACACCATCGACCTTCAGGGTGGGAATGAACATTACAACATGACTACAGACTGCTGTTACTGACTGGAGTGGGAGACTTACAGAAAGAAAATGATAGGTTCAATCATTATATTCCTCCTTCAAGTCAGGTTCAGATCATGAGAAATATTTTCTCTCTGGAAACTGATAAAGGTTAATATCAGAATAAAACATCCAATTCTCCAAATTGCAGAAGTACAACGAAAATTATAAATCCACAATTTCTCCAGGTCTCTCTTATGTAAATTAGGACTTTAAAGGGACAATGATTGAGACCCTGTTAATTAGAATGGCAAAATACCAGTGGAATTAGACAAATCTCAGAGCCTTGAACCCTGAAATCTCCATTAACCCTCTTTGCTGTCAGAAGCAGCCCCTCCTCCCCCGAAGAGACTAGCTTTCCCTAAATTGAAGACCCTATAGTGACTCTACCTGGGCAGTTGTCTTTTTTTTTAAGAGAGAGTGAGAGAGGAGAGGAGAGGAGAGGAGAGGAGAAGGGGGGAGAGAGAGAGAGGGAGAGAGAGAGAGAGAGAGAGAGAGAGAGAGAGAGAGAAATTTTAACATTTATTTTCTAGTTCTCGGTGGACACAACATCTTTGTTGGTATGTGGTGCTGAGAATCAAACCCAGGCAGTACGCGTGCCAGGCAAGTGCACTACTGCTTGAGCTACATCCCCAGCCCAATTGTCTTTAAGATGATCATCCATCATCCCACATTGTCACCAGACTCTTAATTGGGGTCTGATCCTAGAACGCCTCAGGTAAGAGTATAAAATATAGCCCAGGAGAGTATAAGGGTCACACCAAAATAAAAGGTAAATATTTTACTGTCAGATAGACTTTTGCAGAGAGCAGAGGTTGGAGACAAGGGTGCAAAAGGATGGTTGCAGACAGCAGAGTTTAGAGACTGGGGTGCAGAAAAATCGTTCCAGAGATCCGAGTTTCTACACTGAGGTTAAGAAGGACTGTGGGAGATTACGGAGGTTGGAGACTAAGGTGCAGAAGGACTGTTACAGAGAACAGAGGTAGAAGACTGCGGTGCAGAAGGCCTGTTACAGAGAGCAGAGTTTGGTGAATGGATGCAGAACGACTGTTACAGAGGGCAGAGTTTGGAGACTGGGTTGCAGATGGATCATACAGAGAGCAGAGGTTGGAGACTAAGGTGCAGAAGGACTGGTACAGAGAGTAGATGTTGAAGACTGAGGTGCAGAGTGAACATTGCAGAGAGCAGAGGTGGAGACAGAGGTGCAGAAGGATTGTTACAGAGAGCAGAGTTTGGAGACTGGTGTGCAGAAGGACTGTTGCAGATAGCAGAGTTTGGAGAATGGGGTGAAAAAAGGACTGTTGCAGGGAGCAGGTCTTGGATATTTGTTTGCAGAATGACTGTTGCAGAGAGGAGAATTTGGAGACTGTGGTGCATAAGGAATGTTACAGAGAGCAGAGGTTTGAGACTGGGGTTCAGAAGGACTGATACAGAAAGCAGAGGTTGGAGACTGGGGTGCAGAAGGACCGTTGCAGAGAGCAGAGTTCGGAGACTGCAATACACGAGGACTGTTACAGAGAGCAGAGGTTGGAGAATGGTTTATAGAAGAACTGTTTTAGAGTGCAGATGTTGGAGACTGGGGTTCAGAAGAACTGTTGCAGGGAGCAGAGTTTGGAGACTGGGTTGCAGAAGAACTTTCGCAGATGCAGAGGTTGGAGACTGAGGTGCAGAAAGAATGTTACAGAGAGAAAAATTTTGAGACTGGGGTGCAGATGGACCGGTACAGAGAGCAGAGGTTGCAGACTGTGGTACAGAAGGACTGTTGCATAGAGCAGGGGTTAGAGAAGTGGGTGCAGAAGGACGTTTACAGAGAGCAGAGGTTAGAGAATGGGGTGCAGAAGTAAGGTTGCAGAGTTCAGAGGTTTGAGACAAAGGTACAAAAATACTGTTACAGAGAGCAGAGGTTAAAAACCATGGTTCAGAAAAACTTATACAGAAAACAGAGGTTTGAGACTGGGGTGCAGAAGGACCGTTACAGAGAGCAGAGGTTGGAGACTGTGGTACAGAAAGACTGTTACAGCGAGCAGAGGTATGAGACTTGGGAGTAGAAAGACTTTTGCAGAGAACAGATGTTGGAGACTGGGTTGCAGCAGGACTGTTGAAGAAAGCAGAGGTTTTAGACTGAGTTGGAAAAGGAATGTTACAGAGAGCAGAGTTTGGAAACATGTGTGCAGAAATACCTTACAGAGAACGGAGGTTGGAGACTGTGGTGCAGAAGGAGTGTTAAGGAGAGGAGATTTTGGAGACTGGGGTGCAGAAAGACAGATGCAGAGAGCAGATGTTGGAGAATGCGGTGCATAAGGATTGTTTCAGAGAGAAGAGTTTGGAGACAAGGGTTCAGAAGGGCGTTTTCAGAGAGCAGAGGTTGGAGTCTTAGGTGCAGAAAAACAGTTACAGAGAGCAGAGGTTGGAGACTCGGGTGCAGAAGGATCCTTGAAGAGAGAAGAAGTTGGAGAGTGAGTTGCAGAAGAATCCTTGAAGAGAGCAGAGGTGGAGACTGGGCTGTAGAAGGATGGTTACAGAGAGAAGAGGTGGGAGACTGCGGTGCAGAAGGACTGTTACAGAGAGCACAGGTTGGAGACTGGCGTGCAGAAGCAATGTTGCAGAAAGCAAAGGTTGGAGACTGGGGTGCAGAAGGACTGTTGCAGAGAGCAGACGTTGGAGACTGAGATGCAGAAGGACTGTTACACAGAGCTGACGTTTGAAACTGGGATGAAGAATTATGATACAGAAAACAGATGTGTGATACGGGTGCAGAAAGACCATTACAAAGAGCAGAGGTTGAACACTGGTGTGCAGAAGGATTGTTTCAGAGTGCAGAGTTTGGAGACTGGGGTGCATAAGGCCTGCTACAGAGAGCAGAGGTTGGAGACTGGGTTACAGAAGGACTGTTATAGAGAGCAGACTTTTGAGGCTGGGTTGCAGTAGGATCTTACAGAGAGCAATGGTTGGTGACTGTGGTACAGGACGAATATTACAGAGAGCAGTGATTGGAGACTGAGGTGCAGAAGGATAGTGCAGAGACCAGACGTTTCAGACTGAGGTGCAGAAGGACTGTTACAGAATGTAGAGGTTGTAAATTGGGGTACAGAGAAACCGTTATAGATAGCAGAGGTTGGGGACTGAGGTATATAAAGACTGTAACAGAGAGCAGAGGTTGGAGTATATGGGGCAGAAGGACTGTTACAGAGAGCAGAGTTTGAAGACTGGGGTGCAGAAGAATTGTTAGAGAGAGCAGAGGTTGGAGACTGGGGTGCAGAAGGACTTTTACACAGAGCAGAGGTTGAAGACTGGGGTGTAGAAGGACTGTTGCAGAGAGCAGAGGTTGGAGACTAGGTTGAAGAAAGACTGTTGCAGAGAGCAGAATTTGAAGACAGAGGTTCAGAAGGACTGTTGAGGAGAGGAGACGTTGGAGACTAGGGTGCAGAATGATCATTGCAGAGAGCAGAGGTTGGAGACTGAGGTGCAAAAAGAGTGTTACAGAGAGCAGAGGTTGGAGACTTGCGTGCAGAACGCCTGTTACGGAGAGCAGAGTGTGGAGAAGGGGTCCAGAAAGACTGCTATAGATCACAGAGTTTAGAGACTGGGTTGAAGAAGGATCTAACGGAGAGCAGATGTGGGGGACCCATGTGCAGAAGGAGTGTTACAGAGAGTAGAGGTTGGAGACTGAGGTGCAAAAGGATCGTAGCAGAGAACAGCGTTTTAAGACTGAGGTGCAGAAGGACTGTTGCAGAGACCACAGGTTGAAGACTTGGGTGCAGAAGGTCTGTTGCAGAGAGCAGAGGTTGGAGACTGGGGTGCAGAAGGCTTGTTATAGAGAACAGAATTTAGAGACTGGGGTTCAGAAGGCCTGTTACGGAGAGGATTGTTCAAAGAAGAGGTGCAGAAGGTCTGTTAGAGAGGGCAGAGTTGGGAGACTGGGTTGCAGAATGATCTTACCGAGAGCAGATGTTGAAGACTGAGGTGTAGAATGATCGTTGCAGAGAGAAGAGGTTGGAGACTGGGGTGCAGAAGGCCTGTTACAGAGAGCAGAGGTTTAAGACTGGGGTGCAGAAGGACTGTTATAAAGAGCAGAGTTAGGGACTGAGTGGCAGAAGGTTCTTACAAACAGCAGAGTTTGGAGACTGAGGTGGAGAGGACTGTTACAGAGAGCAGTGTGTGGAGACTGGAATTCAGATGGATCCTGCCAAGAAAAGAGGTTTCAGACTGAGGTGTAGATCGACTGTTATAGAGAGCAGAGGTTGGAGACTGAGGTGCAGTAGGACTGTATTATGGAGACTGGGGTTCAAAATGACTGTTGCAGAGAGCAGAAGTTAGAGACTGGGGTGCAGAAGGATCGTTGCAGATAGCAGACGTTGGAGACTGGGGTGCAGATGGACTGTTACAGAGAGCAGAGATTGGAGACTGGGGTGCAGAAGGCCTGTTACAGGGAGCAGAATTTGGAGACTGGGGTGATGAAGGACTGCTACAGAGAGCAGAGATTGGAGACTGGGTTGCAGAAGGATCTTAAAGAGAGCAGAGGATGGAGACTGAGGCGCAGAAGCACTGTTACAGAGAGTAGAGTTTGGAGACTGAGGTGCAGAAGGACCGTTGCAGAGAGCAGAGGTTGGAGACTGAGGTGCATAAGAATTGTTACAGAGATCAGAGATTGGAGACTGGGGTTCAGAAAGATTGTTGCAGAGAGCAGATGTTTTAGACTGGGATGTAAAAGGACTGTTGCAGAGAGTAGAGGTTGGAGATTGGGGTCCAGAATGACTGTAGCAGAGAGCAGAGGTTGGAGACTAAAGTGCTTGACAGTTACACAGAGAAGAGGTATGAGACTGGAGTGCAGAAGGACTGACACAGAAAGCAGAGGTTAAAGACTCGGGTGCAGAAGTACCCTTGCAGAGAGCAGAGGTTTGAGAATGCAGTACAGAAGGACTGTTACAGAGATCAAAGGTTGAAGACTAGGGTGCAGAAAGACTGTTGAAAAGAGCAGAGGTTGCAGACTGAGTTGCAGAAGGACGGTTACAGAGAGCAGAGGTTGGAGACTGTGGTTCAAAACGACTGATACAGAAAGCAGAGGTTGGATACTGGGGTGCATAAGAACTCTTACAGAGAACAGAGGTTGGAGACTGTGGTACAGAAGGACTGTTACAGAGAGCAGAGGTTGGAGACTGGGGTGCAGAAGAACTGAGTAGAGAAAAGACTTTGGAGACTGGGGTGCAGAAGGATAGTTGGGGCGATCAGAGAATGGAGACTGGGGTGTAGAAGGACTGTTTCAGAGAGCAGAGTTGGAGACTGTTGTGTAGAAGGACTGTTTAAGAGAGCAGATGTTGGAGACTTGTGCGCAGAAGAACTGTTGCATAGAGCAGAGTTTGGAGACTGAGGTACAGAAGGACTGTTACAGAGAGCAGAGGTTGGAGACTGGGTTGCAAATGGAGTATTACAGAGAGCAGAGTTTTCAGACTTAGGTACAGAAGAAATGTTGCAAAAAGCAGATGTTGGCGACTGGGGTTCAAAAGGACTTTTGAAGCGAGAGGAGGTTTGAGACTGGGGTGCAGAAGGATCGTTGCAGAGAGCAGAGGTTGGAGACTAAGGTGCAGAAGGGTGGTTGCAGAGAGCAGAGTTTCGAGACTGGGGTGCAGAAGGATCGTTACAGAGAGCAGAGTTTGCAGACTGAGGTGCAGAAAGACTTTTACAGAAAGCACAGTTTGGAGACTGAGGTGCAGAAGGACTGTTGCAGAGAGCAGAGGTTAAAGACTGGGGTGCAGAAGACAGTTATAGATAGCAGACGTTGGAGACTGGGTTTCAGAAGGATCTTACAGAGAAAAGAGTTTTGAGACTGCAGGGAAGAAGGACCGTTGCAGAGAGTGGATGTTTGAGACTGGGTGCATAAGGGTCATTACAGAGAGCAGAGCTTGGAGACCAGGATGCAGACAGACTCTTACAGAGAGCATATGTTTGATACTGGGGGCAGAAACAATGTTGCAGAGAGCACAGTTTGGAGACTAGGTTCCAGAAGGACTGTTACAGCGAGCAGGGGTTTGAGACTGGTGTGCAGAGGGATCTTACAGTGATCAGAGGTAGGCGACTGGGGTGTAGAAAGACTGTTGCAGAGAGCAGATACTGAAGACTGGGGTGCAAAAGGACAGTTGCAGAGAGAAGAGGATGGAGACTGGAGTGCAGAAGGATCCTTGGGGCGAGCATAGTATGGAGACTGGACTGTACAAAGACTGTTACACAGAGCAGAGTTTTGAGACTAGGGTTTAGAAAGACTTTTTCAGAGAGCAGATGTTGGAGACTTGGGTGAAGAAGAAATGTTGCATAGAGCAGAGGATGGAGACTGAGATTCAGATGACGGTTACAGAAAGCAGAGTTTGAAGACTGGGGTGCAGAAGGACTGTTACAGAGAGCAGTCTTTGGAGACTGTGGTGCAGAAGAATCGTTACAGAGAGCAGAATTTGGAGACTTGGGTTCAGAATGATGGTTAGAGAGAGCAGAGGTTGGAGACTGTGGTGCAGAAGGACTTTTACTGAGAGCACAGGTTGGAGACTGGGGTGCAGAAGGACTTTAACAGAGAGCATAGGTTAAAGACTGAGGTGCAGAAAAACTGTTGCAGAGAGATAACATAGGAGACTGGGGTGCAGAAGGAGTGTTTCAGAAAGCAGAAGTCTGAGACTGAGGTGCAGAAGGACCGTCACAGAGAGCAGAAGTTGGAGACTGGTACAGAGGAGTGTTATAGAGAGCAGAGGTTGGAGACAGGTGTGCAGAGGGATCTTACAGCGAGCATACGTTGGAGACTGGGGTGTAGAAGGATCGTTGCAGAGAGCAGAGGTTAAAGACTGGAATGAAGAAGGACTGATACAGATAACAGAGGTTGGAGACTGGGGTGCAGAAGGCCTGTTACAGAGAGCAGAATTTGGAGACTGGTGTGCAGAAAAACTGTTACAGAGAGCAGAAGTTTAATACTGGGTTGCAGGAGGATGTTAAATAGAGCAGAGGTTGGAGACTGAGGTGTAGAAGCACTCTTACAGAGAGAAGAGTTTGGAGACTGAGGTGCAGAAGGACCCTTGCAGAGAGCAGAGGTTGGAGATTGGGGTGAGGAATTCCCATTACAGAGAGCAGTGCTTGGAGACTGGGGTACAGAAGGACAGTTACAGAGAGCAGAGTTTAAAAACTGGGTTGCAAAAAGATCTTAAGAAGAGCAGAGTTTGGAGATTGAGGAAAAGAAGGACTGTTACAGAGAGTAGAGGTTAGAGACTGAGGTGCAGAAAAACGGTTACATAGACTGAGGTGCAGAGGACTGTTATAAAGAGCAGAGGTTGGAGACTGGGGTGCAGAATGACTGATACAGAAAGCAGAGCTTGGTGACTAGGGTGCAGAAGGACTGTTGCAGAGAGCAAAGTTTGAGACTGAGGTGGAGAAGGACTGTTGCAGAGAGCAGATGTTAGAGACTGTGGTGCAGAATAACTGTTATAGTAAACAGAGGTTGGAGACTCCGGTGCAGAAGGACCATTGCATATAGCAAAGGTTGGAGACTGGATTTCAGAAGTAACATACAAATAGGAGAGTTTTAACACTGAGGAGCAGAAGGACTGTTGTGGAGAGGAGAGGTTGGAGTCTGAAGTGCAGAAGGACTTTTACAGAGAGCATAGTTTAGAGACCGGGGTGCAGAAGGACTGATACAGAAAGCAGACTTTGGAGACTGAGGTGCAGAAGGACCGTTAAAGAGATAAGAGGTTAGAGACAGCAGTACAGAAGGACGGTTACAGAGAGCAGAGGTTGGAGATTGGTGTGGAAAAAGAATATTGCAGAGAGTAGATTTCGGAGACTGGGGTGCAGGAGGACTGTTGCAGCGAGCAGAGGTTGAAGATTGGGGTGCAGGAGGACTGTTGCAGAGAGCAGAGTTTGCATACTGAGGTGCAGGAGGACCCTTACAGAGAACAGAGGTTGGATACTGTGGTACAGAAGAACTGTTACAGGGAGCAAAGGTTGGAGACTGGGGTGCAGAATAACTGTTGTGGAGAATAGAGTTTGGAGAGTGGGGTGCAGAAGGACCATTGCAGATAGCAGAGGTTGGAGACTGGGTTTCAGAACGATAATACAGAGAGCAGAATTTGGACACTGAGGTGCAGAAGGACTCATGCAGAGAGCAGAGGTTGGAGATTGGGGCGCAGTAGGACTGTTGCAGAGAGAAGAGGTTGGAGTCTGAGTTGCAGAAGGACTGTTACAGAGAGCAGAGTTTAGAGACCAGGGTGCAGAAGGACTGAAAGAGAAAGAAGAGTTTGGAGACTGTGGTGCAGAAAGACCATTACAGAGAGCAGAGGTTGGAGACTGAAGTACAGAAGGACGTTAACAGAAAGAAGAAGTTGGAGACTGGAGTGGAAAAAGACTGTTGCAGAAAGCAGATTTTCGAGACTGGGGTGAAAAGGACCGTTACAGATGGCAAAACTTGGAGATTGAGGTAGAGAAGGATCTTGCAGAGAGCAAAGGTTGAAGACTGAGGTGCAGAAGGATAGTTACAGAGAGCAGAGTTTGGAGACTGGGATGCAGCAGGACAGTTACAGAGAGCACAAGTTGGAGACTGGGGTGCAGAAGAAATGTTGCAGAGAGCAGAGTTTTGAGACTGGGGTGAAGAAGGACTGTAGCGGAGAGCAGAGGTTGGAGACTGGGGTGCAGAAGGACTATTGCAGAGAGCAGACGTTGGAGACTGGGATGCAAAAGGATCCTTTCAGAGAGCAGTGGTTGGAGACTCGGGTGTAGAAAGACTGTTGCAGAGAAAAGAGCTTGGAGACTGGGGTACAGAAGGACTGTTGCAGAGAGCAGAGGTTGGAGACTGGGGTGCAGAAGGACTGTTACAGAGAGCAGATGTTGAAGACTGGGATGAAGAAGGATCGTTGCAAAGAGCACAGGTTTTAGACTGAGGCTTAGAAGGACGGTTACAGAGAGCAGAGTTTGGAGACTGGCGTGAAGAAGGACCGTTGCACAGAGCAGATGTTGGGGACAGGGGTGCAGAAGGACTGTTACAGAGAGCAGACGTTGAAGACTGAGGTGCAGAAGGATTGTTACAGAGAGCATAGTTTGAATACTGGGGTGCAGAAGGACCATTACAAAGAGCAAAGTTTGGAGACTGATGTTCAGAAGGACTTTTCCAGAGAGCACAGGTTGGATACTGTGGTGCCGAAGGACTGTTACAGAGAGCAGATGTTGGAGACTGGAATACAAATAGATCTTACAGATAGCAGAGTCTGGAGACTGGGGTGCAGAAGAACTGTTGCAGAGAGCAGAGTTCAGAGACTGAGGTGCAGAAGGATCGTTGCAGAGAGAAGAGGTTAGAGACTGGGGTGGAGAACAGATTTTTCAGAAAGCAGAGTTTGGCAATTGCGGAGCAGAAGAACCGTTACAAAGAGAAGAGGTTGGAGACTGCAATACAAAAGAACTGTTACAGGGAGCAGAGGTTGGAGACTGGGTAGAAGAATTATCGCTGCAGATTGCAGACTTGGATACTGAGGTGCAGAAGGACTGTCACAGAGAGCAGAGGTTGGAGACTGAGTTGCAGAAGGGTTGTTACAAAAAGCAGAGGTTGGAAACTAAGGTGCAGAAGGACTGATACAGAAAGTAGAAATTGGAGACTGGGGTGCAGAAGGACCATTATAGAGAGCAGAGTTTGGAGATTGCAGTACAGAAGGAATGTTACAGAGAGCAGAGGTTGGAGACTGGGGTGGAGAAGGACTGTTTCAGAGAGTAGATGTTGGATACTGGGGTGCAGAAGGTCTGTTACAGAGAGCAGAGTTTGGAGACTGGGGTGCAGAAGGATTGTTACAGATAGCACAGTTTAGAGATGGGGTGCAGAAGGATAGTTGCAGAGAGCAGAGGTTTCAGACTGAGACTTAGATGGACTGTTACAGAGAGCAGAGTTTTTAATCTGAGGCTCAGAAGGACTGTTCCAGGAAGCACAGGTTGGCAATTCGTGTGTAGAAGAACCATTATAGACAGAAGAGGTTGGAGACTGCGGTACAGAAGGACTGTTACAGAGAGCAGAGTTTGGAGACTGGGGTGCAGAAGGACTCTTACTGAGAGCAGAGGTTGGAGTCTGGGGTGCAAAAGAACTGATACAGAATGCTGACGTTAAAGACTGGGGTGCAGAAGGACCTTTACAGAGAGCAGAGTTTTGAGACTGCTGTAAAGAAGGACTGTTACAGAGAGCAGAGTTAGGATACCGGTGTGCAAAAAGACTGATACAGAGAGTAGAGGTTAGAGAATGGGGTTAAGAAGGCCTGTTACAGAGAGCAGCAGTTGGAGACTGAGGTGCTGAAGGTTCATTACAGAGAGCAGAAGTTGGACACTGAGTTGCAGAAGGACTGTTACAGAGAGGAGTGGTTGGAGATTGGGGTACAGAAGGATTCTTAAAGAGAGCAGAGGAAGGAGACTGGTGTGCAGAAGGACAGTTGCAGAGAGCAGAGGATGGAGACTGAGGTGAAGAAGGATTGTTGCAGAGAGAAGAGTTTGGAAACTGGGTTGCAGAAGGCCTGTTACAGAGTGCAGAGTTTGAAGAGTGGGGTGCAGAAGGTTTGTTACAGAGAACAGAGGTTGGAGACTAAGGTGAAGAAGGATCGTTTCAGAGAGCAGAGGTTGGAGATTGGGGTGCAGAAGGACCATTACAGATTGCAGAACTTGAAGATTGAGGTAGAGAAGGATCTTGCAGAGAGCAGAGGTTGAAGACTGAGGTGCAGAAAGATAGCTACAGAGAGCAGAGTTTGGAGACTGGGATGCAGCAGGACAGTTACAGAGAGCACAAGTTAGAGACTGGGGTGCAGAAGAAATGTTGCAGAGAGCAGAGTTTTGAGACTGGGGTGAAGAAGGACTGTAGTGGAGAGCAGAGTTTGGAGACTGGGATGCAAAAGGATCCTTGCAGAGAGCAGTGGTTGGAGACTCGGGTGTAGAAAGACTGTTGCAGAGAGAAGAGCTTGGAGACTGGGGTACAGAAGGACTGTTGCAGAGAGCAGAGGTTGGAGACTGAGGTGCAGAAGGACTGATACAGAGAGCAGAGGTTGAAGACTGGGGTGAAGAAGGATCGTTGCAAAGAGCAGAGATTTCAGACTGAGGCTTAGAAGGACGGTTACAGAGAGCAGAGTTTGGAAACTGGTGTGCCGAAGGACCGTTGCACAGAGCAGATGTTGGAGACTGGGGTGCAGAAGGACTGTTACAGAGAGCAGCTGTTGAAGACTGAGGTGCAGAAGGATTGTTACAGAGAGCAGAGTTTGAATACTGGGGTGCAGAAGGACCATTACAAAGAGCAAAGTTTGGAGACTAATATTCAGAAGGACTTTTCCAGAGAGCACAGGTTGGATACTGTGGTGCAGAAGGACTGTTACAGAGTGCAGATTTTGGAGACTGGGATGCAAATGGATCTTACAGATAGCAGAGTCTGGAGACTGGGGTGCAGAAGAACTGTTGCAGAGAGCAGAGTTCAGAAACTGAGGTGCAGAAGGATCATTGCAGAGAGAAGAGGTTAGAGACTGGGGTGCAGAAGGGCTTTTTCAGAAAGCAGAGTTTGGCAATTGCGAAGCAGAAGAACCGTTACAAAGAGAAGAGGTTGGAGACTGCAATACAAAAGGACTGTTACAGGGAGCAGAGGTTGGAGACTGGGGAGAAGAAGAATCGCTGCAGATAGCAGATGTTAGAGATTGGGGTGCAGAAGGACTGTCACAGAGAGCAAAGGTTGGAGACTGAGTTGCAGAAGGGTTGTTACAAAAAGCAGAGGGTGGAAACTGAGGTGCAGAAGGATCGTTGCAGAGAGAAAAGGTTAGAGACTGGGGTGCAGAAGGCCTGTTACACAGTGCAGAGATTGGAGACTGGGGTGCAGAAGGCCTGATACAGAGAACAGAGGTTGGAGACTGGGGTTCAGAAGGACAGTTGCAGAGAGCAGAGGATGGAGACTGAGGTGAAGAAGGATCGTTGCAGAGAGAAGAGGTTGGAAACTGGGTTGCAGAAGGCCTGTTACAGAGTGCAGAGTTTGGAGAGTGGGGTGCAGAAGGTTTGTTACAGAGAACAGAGGTTGGAGACTAAGGAGAAGAAGAATCTTTTCAGAGAGCAGAGGTTGGAGACTGGGGTGCAGGAGGACCGTTACAGATTGCAGAACTTGGAGATTGAGGTGGAGAAGGATCTTGCAGAGAGCAGTGGTTGAAGACTGAGATGCAGAAGGATAGCTACAGAGAGCAGAGTTTGGAGTCTGGGGTGCAGCAGGACAGTTACAGAGAGCACAGTTTAGAGATGGGGTGCAGAAGGATCGTTGCAGAGAGCAGAGGATTCAGACTGAGGATTAGAAGGACTGTTACAGAGAGCAGAGTTTTGAACCTGAGGCTCAGATGGACTGTTCCAGGAAGCAGAGGTTGGCAATTTGCGTGTAGAAGAAGCATTATAGAGAGAAGAGGTTGAAGACTGCGGTACAGAAGGACTGTTACAGAGAGCAGAGTTTGGAGACTGGGGTGCAGAAGGACTTTTAAAGAGAGCAGAGTTCGGATACTGGGGTGCAGATGAAGTGCTACAAAGAGCAGAGTTTGGAAACAGGGATGAAAAATGATCTTCCAGAGACCAGAGTCTGGAGAATGAGGTGCAGAAGGACTGTTGCAGAGAGCAGAGGTTGGAGTCTGAGGTGCAGAAGGATCGTTGCAGAGAGAAGAGGTTGGAGACTGTCGTGCAGAAAGACTGTTACAGAAAGCAGAGGCTGGTAATTGGAAAGCAGAATGACCGTTACAAACAGAAGAGGTTGGAGACTGCAATACAAAAGGACTGATAAAGAGAGCAGAGGTTGGAGACTGGGTAGAAGAAAGATCCTTTCAGAGAGCAGATGTTAGAAACTAGGGTGCAGAAGGACTGTTACAGAGAACAGTGGTTGGAGACTGAGTTGCAGATAAATCGTTACAGATAGCAGAGGTTGGAGACTGGGGTGCAGAAGGACCCTTAGTGAGAGCAGAGGTTGGAGACTGAGGTGCAGAAAAACATTTACAGAGAGCAGAGGTTGGATACTGGGGTGCAGAAAGATTCTTACAGAGAGCAGAGGTTGGAGACTGGGGTGCAGAAGGATTGTACAGAGAGCAGAGGTTGGAGACTCGGGTGCCGAAGGACTGTTACAGAGAGCAGAGGTTCAAGACTGTGGTGCAGAAGGATTGGTACAGAGAGGAGAGGTTGGCGACTGAGGTACAGAAGGATTGTTACAGAGAGCAGAGTTTTGGAACTGGGGTGCATTAGGCTTGTTACAGAGAGCAGAGTTTGGAGACTGGGGTTCAGAACACCTGTTACAGAGAACAGAGGTTGGAGACTTGTGTGCAGAAAAATTGTTACAGATAGCAGAGGATGGAGACTGAGGTGCAGAAGAATTGTTACAGAGAGCAGAGATTGGAGACTGAAGTGCAGAAGGACTCTTACAGAGAGCAGAGGTTGGAGCCTTGGGTGCAGAAGGATCATTGCGGAGAGCAGAGGTTGGATTCTGAGGTGCAGAAGGATCGTTGCAGAGAGCAGAGGTTTCAGACTGTGGTGCAGATAGATTGTTACAGAGAGCAGAGGTTGGAGTCTGGGGTGCAGAAAGACAGTTACAGAGAGCACAGATGGAGACTGGGGTGCAGAAGAAATGTTGCAGAGAGCAGAAGTTGGAGACTGGGTTGCAGAAGGACTCTTACTGAGAGCAGAGGTTGGAGACTGGGGTGCAGAAGAACTTATACAGAAAGCTGACGTTGGAGACTGGGGTGCAAAAGGACCGTTACAGAGAGCAGAGTTTTTTGACTGCGGTACAGAAGGACTGTTACAGAGAGCAAAGTTAGGATACTGGTGTGAAAAAGGACTGATCCAGAAAGCAAAGTTTGGAAAATGGAGTTAAGAAGGCCTGTTACAGAGAGCAGAGGTTGGGAACTGTGGTGCAGATGGATCGTTGCAGAGAGCAGAGGTTTGAAACTGAGGTGCAGAAGGATCGTTGGAGAGATCAGAGTTTGAAGACTGAGGTTCAGAAGGATCTTTTCAGAGAGCAGAGGTTGGAGACTGGGGTCAGGTACAATGTTACTGAAAGCACAGTTCGGAGACTGGGGAGCAGAAGAAAAGTTGCAGAGAGCAGAGGTTAAAACTGGGGTGCAGAAAGACTATTGCAGAGAACAAATTTGGAGACAGAGGTCCAGAAGAGCTGATACAGAGAGCAGAGGTTTGAGACTGAGGTCTAGATGTTTTGTAACAGAGATCAGAGTATGGAGACAGGGTTGCAGAATGAGAGTTACAGAGAGCAGAATTTTGAGATTGGGGTGCAGAAGAACTGTTACCGAGAGCAAAGGTTGGAGACTGGGGTGCAGAAGGACTGTTGCAGAGAGCAGAGTTTGGAGAATGAGGTGCAGAAAGACTGTTACAGAGACCAGAGTTTGATAACTGAGGTGCATAAGGACCTTTGCACAGAGCAGAGCTTGGAGCTTGGGGAGAAGAAGAATCGTTGCAGAGAGAAGATGTTGAAAACTGGGGTGCAGAAGGACTGTTACAGAGAGCAGAGTTTGGAGAATGAGGTGCAGAAGGATTGTTTCAGAGAGTAGAGGTTGGAGACTGGGGTGCAGAAGGACCGTTACAGATTGCAGAGGTTGGATACTGAGGTGCAGAAGGACTTTTACAGAGAAGAGAGGTTGAAGACTAAGGTGTCAAAGGATTGTTACAGAGAGCAGAGGATGGAGACTGGGGTGCAGAAGGAGTTTTACAGAGAGCAGAGTTTGGAGATTGGGGTTCAGAAGAACTGTGAAAGAGAGCAGAGGTTGGAGACTGTGGTGCTGATAGATGATTGCAGAGAGCAGAGGTTGTAGACTGAGGTGCAGAAGGATTGTTACAGAGAACAGATTTTGGACACTGATGTGCAGAAGGACAGTTACAGAGAGCAGAGCTTGGAGTATGGGGTGCAGAAGGACTGTTGCAGAGAGCAGAGTTTGGAGACTGGGGTGCAGAAAGATCGTTAGAGAGAGCAGAAGTTGGAGACTGAGGTGCAGAATGATCGCTACAGAGAGCAGAGTTTGGAGACCAGGGTGTAGTAGGATAGTTACAGAAAGCACATGTTGGAGACTGGGGTGCAGAAGAAATGTTGCAGAGAGCAGAGATTGAAGACTGTGATGCAGAAAAACTGTAGCAGAGAGCAGATGTTGGAGACTGGGGTGTAGAAGGACTGTTTCAGAGAGCAGACTTTGGAGACTGGGTTGCAGAATTATCCTTGCAGAGAGAAGAGGTTGGAGACTGGGGAGCAGAAGGGCCGTTGTAGAGTGATGAGGTTGGAGACTGAGGCTTAGAAGGACTGTTACAGAGAGCAGAGTTTGGAGACTGGGTTGCAGAAGACCTGTTACAGAGAGCAGATGTTGGAGACTTGGGTGCAGAAGGATTGTTAGAGATAGCACTGTTTGGAGACTGGGGTGTAGAAGGATCGATGTAGATAGCAGAGGTTTCAGATTGAGGCTTAGAAGGACTGTTACAGAGAAAAGAGTTTGGAGTCTGAGGTGCAAAATGACTTTTATAAAAAGCAGAGGTTGGCAATTGGGGTGCAGATGGACCCTTACAAAGAGAAGAGTTTGGAGACTCCGATACAAAAGAACTTTTACAGAGAGCAGAGTTTCGAGACTGTGTAGAAGAAGGATTGTTGCAGAGAGCAGATGTTGGAGACTGGGGTGCAGAAGGACTGTTATAGAGAGCAGAGGTTGGAGACTGAGTTGCAAAGGACAGTTACAAAGAGTACAGGTTGGAGACTTGGGTGCAGAAGAAATGTTGCAGAGAGCAGAGTTTGGAGACTTGGGTGCATAAAGACTGATGCAGAGAGCAGAGTTTGGAGACTCTGGTGCAGAAGGACTGATACAGAGAACAGAGTTTGGATACTGGGCTGCAGAAGGATCATTGCAGAGAGCAGAGGTTGGAAACTATGGTGCAGAAGGATAGTTACACAGAGCAGAGTTTGTTTCCTGGGGTTTAAAAAGACTGCTGCAGAGAACAGAGGTTGGAGACTGAGGTGCAAAAGGACTGATACAGAGAGCAGAGGTTGGAGACTGGGGTGCAGAAGAACTGATACACAAAGCAGAGTTTGGAGACTGGTATTCAGAAGGACAGTTACAGGGAGCAGAGTTTGGAGACTGCAGTAGAGAAGGACTTTTACAGAGAGCAACGTTTGGAGACCGGGTGCAGAAGAATTGTTACAGAGAGCAGAGGTTGGAGACTGGGGTCCAGAAGGACTGTTGCAGAGAGCAGAGTTTGGAGACTGAGGTGAAGAAGGATCGTTGCAGAGAGAAGAGTTTGGAGACTGGGGTGCAGAAGGCCTGTTACACGGTGCAGAGATTGGAGACTGGGGGGCAGAAGGAATGTTACAGATAGCACAATTTAGAGACTGGGGTGCACAAAGATCCTACAGAGAGCGTTTTGGAGAATGAGGTTCAGAAGGACTATTATAGAGAGCAAAGGTTGGAAACTGGGGTGCAGAAGGATTGTGGCAGAGAGCAGAGTTTTCAGACTTTGGTGCAGAAGGACTGTTGCAGAGAGCAGATGTAGGATCCCTGGGTGCAGAAGGACTGTTGCAGAGAGTACAGTTTGGAGACTGGGGTTCAGAAGGCCTGTTACAGAGAGTAGAGTTTGAAGACTGGGGTGCAGAAGGCCTGTTACAGAGAGCAGAGTTTGGAGACTGGGGTGCAGAAGGACTGTTACAGAGAGCAGCATTAGGAGAATAAGTGGCAGAAGGATCTTACAGAGAACAGTGGTTGGAGACGGAGGTGCAGAAGGACTTTTACAGAGAGTAGAGGGTGGACACTGGGGTGAAGAGTTAGTGTTACAGAGAGAAGAGTTTGGAAACTGGGGTGTATAAGGACCGTTGCTGTGAGCAGAGATTGGAGCCTGGGGGAGAAGAAGGATCATTGCAGAGAGCAGATGTTGGAGACTGGGGTGCAGAAGGACTGATAAAGAGAGCAGAGGTTGGAGACTGAGGTGCAGAAGGACTTTTACAGTGAGCAGAATTTGGAGATGAGGTGCAGAAGGATCGTTCCAAAGAGCAGAGGTTGGAGACTGTGTTGCAAAAGGACTGATACATAGATCAGATTTGGAGTCTGGGGTGCGGGAGGATCGTTGCAGAGAGCAGAGGTTGGAAATTAAGTTGCAGAAGGATCGTTACACAGAGCAGATTTTGGTTACTGGGGAGTAAAAGGACTGCAACAGAGAGCAGAGGTTGGAGACTGGGGTGCAGAAGGACTGTTGCAGAGAACAGAGTGTGGAGACTGGGGTGCAGAAGAACCATTGCAGAGACCAGAGGTTGAAGACTCAGGTGCTGAAAAATTGTTACAGAGAGCAGAAGTTGGAGACTGGGGTGCAGAAGGACCGTAGCAGAAAGCACAGTTTTGAGACTGGGGTGTAGAAGGACTGTTGCAGAGAGTAGACGTTGGAGATTGGGATGCAGAAGGATTGTTGCAGAGAGCAGATGTTGGAGACTGGTGTGTAGAAGGACTTTTGCACAGAGCAGAGTTTTGAGACTGGGGTGCAGAAGGACTGTTGCGGACTGCAGAGTTTGGGGACTGAGGTGCAGAAGGACTGTTACAGAGACAAGAGGTTTTAGACTGGGGTGCAGAATTACTGATACAGAAAGTAGAGTTTGGAGACTGGGGTGCAGAATGACTGTTACAGAGACCAAAGTTTGTAGTTTGGGGTGCAGAAGGACTGCTGCAGAGAACATAGGTTGGATAATGAGGTACAGGAGGGCCGTTGCAGAGAGATGAGGTTGGAGACTGAGGTGCAGAATGACTGTTACAGAGAGCAAAGTTTGTAGAACGGGGGGCATAGGGATCTTACAGAGAGCAGATGTTGGAGACTGGGGGGCAGAAGGACTGTTCCAGAGAGCAGAAGTTGGAGACTGAGGTGCAGAAAAATCGTTGCAGAAAGAAGAGTTTGGAGACTGGGGTTCAGAAGGCCTGTTACAGAGTACAGACTTTGGAGACTACGTTGCAGAAAACCTGTTACAGAGAGCAGATGTTTGAGACTGGGGTGCAGAAGGATTGTTACAGATAGCACAGTTTGGAGACTGGGGTTTAGAAAGATTGTTGCAGAGAGCAGAGGTTTTAGACTGAGGCTTAGAAGGACTGTTATAGAGAGCAGAGGATGGAGTCTCAGGTTCAGAAGGACTGTTTCAGAAAGCAGAGGTTGGCAACTGGGGTGCAGAAGTACCCTTATAGTCAGAAGAGGTTGGAGACTGCGGTACAGAAGGACTGTTTCAGAGAGCAGAGTTTGGAGTCTGGGGTGCAGACTGACTGATACAGAGAGCAGAGGTTGGAAATTGGGGTGCAGAAAGACCGTTATAGAGAGAAGAGGTTTGAGACTGCTGTACAAAAGGACTGTTACAGAGAGAAGAGTTTGGAAACTGGGGTGCAAAAGGACCATTTCAGAGAGCAGATGTAGGAGAGTGAGTTGCAGAAGGACTATTACAGAGAGCAGACGTTGGAGACAGAGGTGCAGAAGGATTGTTACAGAGAGCAGAGATTGGAGACTGGGGTGCAGAAGGACAATTACAGAGAGCAAAGGATGGAGACTGAGGTGCAGAAAGACTTTTACAGATAGCAGAGTTTGGAGACTGAAGTGTAGAAAGATCGTTGCAGAGAGAAGAGTTTGGAGACTGAGGTGCATAAGGACTGTGACAGAAAGCAGAAGTTGGCAATTGGGGAGCAGATGTACCGTTACAAAGAGAAGAGTTTGAAGACTGTGATACAAAAGGACTTTTAAAGAGAGCAGAGTTTGGAGACTGGGTAGAAGAAGGATCGTTGCAGAGAGCAGATGTTGGAGACTGGGGAGCACAAGGCCTGTTACAGAGAGCAGAGTTTGAAGACTGGGGTGCAGAAGTCCTGTTACAGAGAGCAGAGTTTGAAGACTGGGGTGCAGAAGACCTGTTACAGAGAGCAGAGTTTGGAGAATGGGTTGCATAAGAAACTTACAGAGAGCAGATGTTGAAGACTGAGATGCAGAATGACTTTTACAGAGAGTAGAGGGTGGAGACTGAGGTGCAGAAGGAGTGTTACAGAGAGAAGAGTATGGAGATTGGGGTGCACAAGAACTGTAACTGAGAGAAGAGGTTGGAGACAAGGGTGCAGAAGGACTGTTTCAGAGAGCAGAGTTTGGAGACTGAGGTGCAGAAGGACTGCTACAGAGAGAAGATTTTGGAAACTGGGATGTAGAAGGACTGTTGCAGAGAGCAGAGGTTCGAGCCTGCGGAGAAGAAGGATCATTGCAGAGAGCAGGTGTTGGAGACTAGGGTGCAGAAGAACTATTAAAGAGAGCAGAGGTTGAAGACTGAGTTTCAAAAAGATCATTTCTGAGTGCAGAGGTTTGAGACTGAGGTGCAGAAGGACTTTTACAAAGAAGAGAAGTTAAAGACTGTGGTGCAAAAGAATTCTTACAGAGAGCAGAGGATGGAGACTGGGGTGCAGAAGGATCCTTGCAGAGAAGAGAGGTTGGAAAATGAGGTGCAGAAGGATCGCTACAGAGAGCAGAGTTTGGAGACTGGGGTGCAGCAGGAAAGTTACAGAGAGCACAGGTTGGAGACTTGGGTGTAGAAGAAATGCTGGAGTGAGCAGAGGTTGGAGACTAGGGTGTAGAAGTACTGAAGCAGAGAGCAGAGGTTTTAGACTGGGGTGCAGAAGGACTGTTGCAGAGAGCAGTTGTTGGAGACTGGGATGCAGAAGGACTGTTAGAGAGAGCAGAGTTTGGAGACTGAGGTGCAGAAGGATCGTTTCAGAGAGTAGAATTTGGAGACTGGGGTGCAGAAGGACCGTTACAGATTGCAGAGGTTGGAGACTGAGGTGCAGAAGGACTTTTACAGAGAGTGGATTTTGGATACTGAAGTGCAGAATGACTGTTACAGAGAGCAGAGTTTGGAGACTGAGGTGCAGAAGGATTGTTAAAAAGAGCAGAGGTTTGACATTGAAGTGCACAAAGACTCCTACAGAGAACAGAGTTTGGAGACTGGGGTGCAAAAGGATCATTGCAGAGAGCAGAGGTTGGAGACTGAGGGGAAGAAGGATTGTTGCAGAGAGCAGAGGTTTCAGAAAGTGATGCCGTAAGATCGTTACAGAGAGCAGAGGTTGGAGACTGGGGTGCAGAAGGACAGTTACAGAGAGCAGAGATGGAGACTGGGGTGCAGAAGAAATGTTGCAGAGAGCAGAAGTTTTAGACTGGGGTGCAAAAAGACTGATGCAGAGAACAGAGGTTGGTGACTGGGGTGCAGAAGAACCGTTGCAGAGAGCAGAGTTTGGAGACTGAGGTGCAGAAAGATTTTTAAAGACAGAAGATGTTGGAGACTTGGGTGCAGAAGGACTGTTGCAGAGAGCAGAGGATGGAGAATGAGGTGAAGAAGATTCGTTTCAGAGAGAAGAGGTTGGAGACTGGGTTGCAGAAAGCCTGTTATAGAGTGCAGAGTTTGAAGAGTGAGGTGCAGAAGGTCTGTTATGGAGAGCAGATTTTTGAGCCTGGGGTGCAGAAGCACTGTTACATATCGCACAGTTTCGAGACTGGGTTGAAGAAGGATCTTATAGAGAGCATTTTGGAGTCTGAAGTTCAGAAGTTTTGTTACAGACATCAAAGTTTGGAAACTGGAGTGCAGAACGATTGGTGCAGAGAGCAGAGTTTTCAGACTGAGGTGCAGAAGGACTGTTGCACAGAGCAGATATTGGATCCTGGGATGCTGAAGGATTGTTGAAGAGAGCACAGGTTTGAGACTGGGGTGCAGAAGGCCTGTTACAGAGAGCAGAGGTTGAAGACTGGGGTGCAGAAGGCCTGTTACAGAGAGCAGAGTTTGGAGACTGGGGTGCAGAAGGAACCTTACATAGAACAGAGGTTGAAGACTGCCGTATCGAAGAACTGTTGTAGAGAACAAGGTTGGAGACTGGGGTGCATAGGGACCATTGCAGAGAGTAGACGTTAGAGACTGTGGTGCAGAAGGAATGTTACCGAGAGAAGAGTTGGAAAGTAGGGTGAAGAAGAATCTTTCAGTGAAAAAAGTTTGGAGACTGGAGTGAAGAAGGATTGTTGCAGAGAGCAGACGTTGGAGACTTGGGTGCAGAAGGATCGTTACAGAGAGCAGAGGGTGGAGACTGGGGGTGCCGAAGGACTGTTACAGAGAGCAGAGGTTGGAGAGTTGGGTGCATAAGGACTGTTACAGAGAGCAGAGTTTGGAGTCTGGGTTCAGAAGTACTGTTACAGAAAGCAGAGTTTGGAGACTCGTTTTCCGAAGAATTTTACAGAGAGCAGAGTTTTGAGACTGCGGTACAGAAGGACTCTTACAGAGAGCAGACGTTGGAGACTGGGGAGCAGAAAAACTGTTGCAGAGGACAGAGGTTTGAGATGAGGTGTAGCTCGACCATTGCAGAAAGCATAGGTTGAAGACTGGGGTAGAGAAAGCATGATACAGAGAGAAGAGTTTGGATACTGGGGTACAGTAGGATCTTACAGAGAGAAGAGGTTGGAGACTGATGTGCAGAAGGACTCTTACAGAGAGCCGATTTTGGAGACTGGGGTGCAGAAGGACTGATAGAGAAAGTAGAGATTGGAATTTGTGGTGAAGAAAGAAGCTTACAGAGAGCAGAGGTTAGAATGCAGTACAGAATGTCTTTTACAGAGAGCAGTGGTTGGAGTCTGAGGTGCAGAAGGACTGTTGCAGAGATCAGATGTTGCTAACTAGGGTGCAGAAAGACTGTTGCAGAGAGCAGAGGTTGGAGACTGGGGTGCAGAAGGACTGATACAGAAAGCAGAGTGTGGAGACCTGGGTGCAGAAGGACTCTTACAGAGAGCAGATGTTGGACACTAGGTTGCAGAAAGACTGTTGCAGAGAGCAGAAGTTGGAGACTGGGATGGAGAAGAATTGTTGCAGAGAGAAGAGTTTGGAGACTGGGGTGCAGAAGGACTGTTGCAGAGAGCAGAGGTGAAGACAGGTGTGCAGAAGGACCTTTGCAGAGAGCAAAGGTTGAGACTGAGGTGCAGAAGAAATATTAAATAGAGCAGTAGTAGAAGACTGCTGTGCAGAAGGATTGTTACAGAGAGATGAGGTTGGAGACTGGGGTGCAGAAGGTCTGTTTCCGAGAGCAGAGGTTGGAATCTGGGGTGCAGAAGGACTGTTACAAAGAGCATAGTTTCGAGACTGGGTTTCAGAATTCCTGTTACAGAGAGCAGAGGTTGGAAACTGTTGTTCTGAAGGACTGTTACAGAGAGCAGAGTTTGGAGACTGGGTTGCAGAAGTGTCTTACAGAGAGCAGAGGTAGGAGGCTGAGGTGCAAAGGATCATTGCAGAGAGCAGAGTTTTCAGACTGAGTTTCAGAAGGACTGTTTCATAGAGAAGATGTTGGAGACTGGGGTGCAGAAGGACCGATGCAGAGAGCAGAGTTTGGAGACTGGGGTGAAGAAGGATCGTTGCAAGGAGCAGAGTTTGGAGACTTGTGTGCAGAAGGACTGTTACAGAGAGCAGAGTTTGGAGACTGGGTTGGAGTAGGATTCTACAAATAGCAGAGGTTGGATAATGAGGTGCAGAAGGAGTGTTAAAAAGATTAGAAGTTGTAGACTGAGGTGCAGAAGGACTGTTGCAGAGAACAAAGTTTGGCGACTGACATGCAGAAGGATTGTTACAGAGAGAAGAGGATGAAGACTGGCTTGCAGAAGTACTTTTGCAGGAAGCAGAGGTTGGAGACTGTTACAGAGAGCATAGTTTGGAGACTGGGTTGGAGAAGGATTCTACAGAGAGCAGAGGTTGGAGAATGAGGTGCAGAAGGAGTTTTAAAGAGAATAGAATTTGTAGACTGAGGTGCAGAAGGACCGTTGTAGAGAACAGAGTTTGGAGACTGAGATGCAGAAGGATTGTTACAGAGAGCAGAGGACTGGGTTGCAGAAGTACTTTTGCAGGCAGCAGAGGTTGGAGACTGGGGTGCAGAAGGACTGTTGCTGAGAGCAGAGGTTGGAGACTGAGATCCAGAAGGACTCTTACAGAGAGCAGAGTTTCGATACTTGGGTGCAGAAGGACTGATACAGAAAACAGAATTTGGAGTCTTGGGTGGAGAAAGACCGTTACAGATAGCAGAGCTGGAGACTGCAGTACAGGAGGACTGTTACAGAGAGTAGAGGTTGGAGACTGGGGTGCAGAAAGACTGTTTCAGAGAGCAGATGTTGGTAACTATGGTGCAGAAGGACTGTTGCAGAGAGCAGAGTTTGGAGACTGGGATGCAGAAAGACTGTTGCAGAGAGCATAGGTTTGAGACTGGGGTGCAGAAAGACTGTTACAGACAACACAAGTTGAAGACTGGGGTGTAGAAGGACTGTTACAGAAATCACAGGATGGAGACTGAGGTGCAGAAGGAGAGATACAGAGAGCAAAGGTTGGAGACTGGGGTTATGAAAAACTAAGGTAGGAGACTGGGTTCAAAAAGCAGAGGTAGGAGACTGGGTTGCAGTATGATCATTACAGAGAGCAGAGGTTGGATACTGTGATACAGAAGGACTGTTACAGAGAGCAGATATTGGAGACTGGGGAGCAGAAAGACTGTTACAGAGAAAAGAGTTTTGAGACTGGGGTGCCGCAGGACCCTCGCAGAAAGCAGAGGTTTGAGACTGCGGTAGAGAAGGAGTGTTAGAGAGAGCAGATTTTGGAAACTGGAGTGCAGAAAGATCTTATAGAGATCAAAGGTTGGAGACTGTGTTGCAGAAGGACTGTTGCAGAGACTGACGTTGGAGACTGGGGTCCAGAAGGATCTTTGCAGAGAGCATTGTTTGGAGACTGGGGTAAAGAAGGACTCTGGAAGAGAGCAGATGTTGGATACTGGGGTGCAGAAGGACTGTTACAGAAAGCAGAGGTTGAAGACTGGGGTGTAGAAGTAGTGTTACAGAGAGCAGATTTCAGAGACTGAGGTGCAGATGGACTGTTACAGAGAGCAGAGTTTGAAGACTGAGGTGCGGAAGGACAGTTACAGAGAGCAGAATTATGAGACTGGTGTGCAGAAGGACTGTTAAAAAGAGCAGAGGTTGGAGCCTGGGAATCAAATGGATCGTACAGAGAGCAGAGTTTGGAGACTGGGGTGCAAAAGGACTGTTGCAGAGAGCAGATGTTGAAGACTGGGTTGGAGAAGAATCAATGCAGAGAGAAGAGGTTTGAGACTGGGGTGCAGAAGGCCTGTTACAGAGAGCAGCGGTTAGAGACTGGGTTGCAGAAGTCCTGTTACAGAGAGAAGACGTTGGAGACTGTTGTGCAGCAGGACTGTTACAGAGTGCAGAGTTTAAAGACTAAGTTGCAGAAGGATCTTAGAGAGAGCATAATTGTGAGAGTGAGGTGCAGCAGGACTGTTACACAGAGCAGAGGTAGGAAACTGGGGTGTAGAATGGTCCTTGCAGAGAGCAGAGTTTTCAGACTGAGGTGCAGAAGAACTGTTGCATAGAGCAGATGTTGAAGACTGGGGTGCAGAAGGATTTTTACAGAGAGCAGAGTTTGGAGACTGGAGTGCATGAAGATCTTACAGAGAGCAGAGATTGGTGACTAGGGTGCAGAAGGACTGTTGCCTAGAGCAGAGGTTGGAGACTGGGGTGGAGAAAAATCATTGCAGAGAGAAGAGGTTGGAGACTGGGGTTCTGAAGGCCTATTACAGAGAGCAGAGTTTCGAGACTGGGTTGTAGAAGGGTCTTACAGAGAGCAGATGTAGAAGACTGAGGTGCAGAAGAATCGTTGCAGAGAGCAAAATTTTAGACTGAGTTGCAGAAGGACTGATGCAGAGAACAGATGTTTGAGACTGGTGTGCAGAAGGACTGTTGCAGAGAAAAGAGGTTGGAGACTGGGGTGAAGAAGGATCGGTGCAGAGAGCAGATGTTGGAAACTGGTGTGCAGAAGGACAGTTACAGACAGAAGAGTTTGGAGACTGGGTTGGAGAAGGATCCTACAGAGAGCAGAGGTTGAAGAATGAGGTGCAGAAAGACTGTTACCGAGCGTAGATGTTGAAGACTGAGGTTCAGAAGTAACCTTGAGGAGTACAGAGTTTGGAGACTGAGGTGCAGAAGGATTGTTACAGAGAGCAGAGGTTGGAGACTGGGGTGCAGACGGACTGTTGCAGATAGCGGATTTTGGAGTCTGTGGTGCATAAGGACTGTTGCAGAGAGCAGAGGTTGGAGACTGAGGTGCAGAAGGACTGCTTTAGAGAGCAGAGGTTGGAGACTGGGGTGCAGAAGGACTGACATAGAAAGCAGAGATTGGAGTCTGGGGTGCAGAAAGACCGTTACAGAGAGCAGAGGTTGGAATCTGCAGTACAGGAGGACTGTTACAGAGAGCAGAGGTTGGAGACTGGGTTGCAGAAGTAGTGTAAGAGAGAGCAGATGTTGGTAACTAGGGTGCCGGAGGAATGTTGCAGAGAGTAGAGTTTGGAGACTGGGGTGCAGCAGAACTGTTGCGGAGAGCAGAGGTTAAAGACTGAAGTGCAGAAGAACTGTTGTAGAGATCAGAGGTTGGAGACTGAGGTGCAGTAGGATCTTTGAAGAGAGCAGAAGTTAAAGACTGGGGTGCAGAAGGATCGTTGCAGAGAGCAGAGGTTGGAGACTTGGTTGCAGAAGGCCTGCTAAAGAGAGCAGATTTGGAGACTGGCGTTCAAAAGGCCTGTTACAGAGAGAAGAGGTTGGAGACTGGGGTGCAGAAGGACTGTTGTAGAGATCAGATGTTGGAGACTGGGGTTCAGTAGGATCATTGCAGAGAGCAGAGGTTAAAGACTGGGGTGCAGAAGGATCGTTGCAGAGAGCAGTGGTTGGAGACTTGGGTGCAGAAGGCCTGCTACAGAGAGCAGATTTGGAGACTGGCGTGTAGAAGGCCTGTTACAGAGAGAAGAGGTTGGCGACTTTGGTGCAGAAGGACTGTAACAAAGAGCTAAGTTTGAAGACTGGGTTGCTTAAGGATCTTAGAGAGAGCAGAGGTTGGAGACTAAGGTGCACGTGGACTGTTACAGAGAGCAGTGGTTGGAGACTGAGGTGAAGAAGGATAGACACAGAGAGCAGAGGTTGGAGACTGGGGTTCAGAAGGCCTGCTACAGAGAGCAGAGTTTGGAAACTGGAGTGCAGAAAGATCTTACAGAGAGCAGAGTTGGAGACTGTGGTGCAGAAAGACTGTTGCAGAGAGCAGACGTTGGAGACTGGGGTTTAGAAAGATAGTTGCAGAGAGCAGAGTTCACAGACTGGGCTGTAGAAGGCTGTTGCAGAGAGAAGAGGTTGGAGACTGAGGTGCAGAAAAACTGTTACAGAGAGCAGATGTTAAAGACTGGAGTTCAGATGGATCTTACAGAGAGCAGAGGTTGGAGACTGAGGTGCAGAAGGATTGTAACAGACAGCAGAGTTAGGAGACTGGGGTGCAGGAGGTTTGTTGCAGACAGCAGAGTTTTAAGACTGTGGTGCAGAAGGACTGTTGCAAAGACCAGAGTTTGGAGACTGGGGTGTAGAAAGACTGTTGCAGAGAGCAGAGATTGGAGATTGGGTTAAGAATGATCATTGCAGAGAGAAGAGATTGAAGACTGGTTTGCAGAAGGAATGTTATCGAGAGCAGAGTTTGGAGACTGGGTTTGCGAAGGATCCTACAGAGAGCAGATGTTGGAGACTGAAGTTCAGAAGGACTGTTACAGAGAGTAGAGGTTGGAGACTGAGGTGCAGAAAGACCGTAGCAGAGAACAGAGTTTGCAGACTGAGGTGCAGAAGGATTGTTAAAGAGAAGAGAGTTTGGATACTGGGGTGCAGAAGGACTCTTGCAGAGAGCAGAGGTTGGAGACTGAGTTGCGGAAGTCCTGTTACAGAGAGCAGAGTTTGGAGACTCGGTTGCAGAAAAACAGTTTCAGAGAGCCGAGGTTAAATACAGGGGTACAGAAGGCCTGCTATAGAGAGCAGAGTTTTGAGACTGGCGTGCAGAAGGCCTGTTACAGAGAGGAGAGGTCGGGGACTGGGGTGCAGAAAGACTGTTACAGAGAGCAGAGTTTGGAGACTGGTTTTCTGAAGTAACTTACAGAGAGTAGATTCTGGGAGACTGAGGTGCCGGTGAACTGTTACATAGAGCAGTGGTTGGAGACTGGGGTGCAGAAGAATCGTGGAGAGCAGAGGTTTCAGACTGAGGTGTAGAAGGACTGTTACAGAGAGCAGAGTTTAGAGACTGACGTGCAGAAGGACTGTTACAGAAAGCAGAGTTTGGAAATTGCGGTGCAGAAGGACCATTACAGAGACCAGAGGTTGGAGACTGGGGTGTAGAAGGACTGTTACAGAAAGCACAAGTTGGAGACTTAGGTGCAGAAGGATAGATACAAAGAGCAGAGGTTGGAGACTGGGGTTCAGAAGGACTGATTCAAAAAGCAGAGGTTGGAAACTGGGTTGCAGAAGGACCATTACAGAGAGTAGAGGTTGGAAACTGCGGTACATAAAATCTGTTACAGAGAGCAGATCTCGGAGACTGGGGATCAGAAAGACTGTTGCAGAGGACAGAGTTTGGAGACTGCGGTTAAGACGAAAGGTTACAGAGAGCAGAGTTTGGAAACTGGAGTGCAGAAGGATCTTACAGAGAGCAGAGTTTGGAGGCTGTGGTGCAGAAGGACTATTGCAGAGAGAAGATGTTAGAGATTGGTGTGGAGAAGCACTGTTGCAGAGAGAATATTTTAGAGACTGGGGTGCAGAAGGACTGTTACAGAGAGCAGAGTTTGGAGACTTGGGTGCAGAAAGACTGTTAAAGAGAGCAGAGAAGAGGTTGGAGACTAGAAAGCAGATGGCCTGTTACTGAGAGGAGAGTTTGGAGACTGGGTTTAGAAGGCCTGTTACTCAGAGCAGAATTTGGAGACTGGGGTGCAGAAGGACTGTTGCAGAGAGTAGACGTTGGAGACTGGGGTTGAGAAGGATCGTTGCAGAGAGCAGAGGTTGGAAACTTGGGTGCAGAAAGACTCTTATACAGACCAGAAGGTGGAGAATGGGTTGAAGAAGGCTGTTACAGAGAGCAGAGTTTGGAGACTGGGGTTCAGAAGAACTTTTAGAGAGAGCAGAGTTTGGGAGACCGGGTTGCAGAAGGATGTTACAGAGAGCAGAGGTTATAGACTGAGTTGCAGAAGCACTGTTACAGAGAGAAGAGTTTGGAGACTGAGGTGCAGAAGGATTGTTGCAGAGAGGAGACTTGGAGACTGAGGTGCAGAAAGATTGATACAGAGAGAAGAGATTGGAGAGTGGGGTGCAGAAGAACTGATACAGAAAGCAGAGGTTGGAGACTCTGGTGCAGAAGGACCCTTACAGAGAGCAGAGGTTGGAGACTGCAGCACAGAAGGACTGTTACAGAGAACAGAGTTTGGAGACTGAGCTTGAGAGACCTGTTTCAGAGAGCAGATGTTGGAGTCTGGGGTGCAGAAAGACTGTTCCAGAGAGTAGGGGTTGGTGACTGGGGTGCAGAAGTACTGTTGCGAGAGCAGACGTTGGAGATTAGGGTGGAGAAAGACTCTTGCTGAGAGCAGAATTTGGAGACTCAGGTTCAGAAGGAATGTTACAGAGAGCAGTGGTTAGAGACTTGAGTGCAGAAGTACTGATACAAAAAGCAGAGATTGGAGACTGGGGTGCAGAAAGACTGTTGTTGGGAGCAGATGTTGGAGACTGGAGTGCAGAAGGACTGTTGCATAGAGTAGAGGTTGGATACTTGGGTGCAGAAGGACTATTACAGAGAGTAGAGGTTGGATACTGGGTTTCATAAGAACTGTTGCAGAGAGCAGAGGTTGGAGACTGGGGTGCAGAAAGACTGTTGCAAAGAGCAGAGGTTGGAGACTGGCGTGCAGGACTGATACTGAGAGCAGAGTTTGGAGACTGGGGTGCAGAAGGATCTTACAGAGAGCAGAGTTTGGAGACTTATTATCAGAAGGATCATACAGAGAGCAGAGGTTGGGGACTTAGGTGCAGAAGGACTGTTACAGAGAGTAGATGTTGAAGACTGAGGTGTAGAAAGACCATTGCAGAGAGCAGAGTTTGGAGACTGAGGTTTAGAATGACTGTTGCAGAGTGCAGAGGTTGGAGACTTGGGTGTAGAAGGACTGTTGCAGAGTGCAGAGGGTCGAGATTGGGGTGTAGAAAGACTGTTGCAGACAGCAGAATTTAGAGACTGAGGTGCAGAAGGACTGTACAAAGAGCAGAGGTTGGAGACTTGAGTGCAGAAAGACTGATAGAGTAAGCAGGGGATGGAGACTGGTGTGCAGAAGGACAGTTAAAGAGAGAAGAGTTTGGAAACTGCAGTACAGAAGGACTTTTAAGGAGAGTAGAGTTTGGAGACTGGGGTTGAAAAGGACTGTTGCAGAGATCAAATGTTGGAGACTGGGGTGCAGAAGGACTGTTGCAGAGAGGACGTTAGAGACTGGGGTTCTGAAGGGACTGTTGCAGAGAGCATAGGTTGAAGACTGGGGTTCAGTAGGACTATTGAAGAGAGCAGAGGTTGCAGACTGAGGTACAGAAGGACTGTTACAGCAGCAGAATTTGGAGACTGTGGTGCAGAAGGACTGATATAAAAAGTAGAGTTTGGAAACTGGGGTGCAGAAGGACCACTAAAGAAAACAGTGGTTGGAGACTGCGGAACAGAAGGACTATTACAGAGAGCAGAGGTTGGAGACTGGGTTGCAAAGGGACTGTTACAGAAAGCAGAGTTTGGGAGCCTGATTTTCAGAAGGATCATACAGAGAGAAGAGGTTGGAGACTGAGGTGCAGAAGGACTGTTACAGAGAGTAGATGTTGAAGACTAAGGTGTAGAAAGACCATTGCAGAGAGCAGTTGTCAGAACTGAGGTGCAGAAGGACTGTTGCGGAGTGCAGAGGTTGGAGACTTGGGTGTAGAAGGACTGTTGCAGAGAGCAGAGGTTGGAGATTGGTGTGCAGAATGACTGTTGCAGAGAGCAGAATTTTGAGACTGTGGTGCAGAAGGACTGTACAGAGAGCAGAATTTTGAGACTGTGGTACAGTAGGACTGTACAGAGAGCAGAAGTAGAAGACTTGAGTGCAAAAGGACTGATAGAGCAAGCAGGGGTTGGAGACTGGTGTGCAGGACAGTTACAGAGAGAAGAGTAGGGAAACTGCCGTACTTAAGGACTGTTACAGAGAGCAGAATTTGGAGACTGGGGTTGAGAAGGACTGTTGCAGAGATCAGATGTTGAAGACTTGGGTGCAGAAGGACTGTTGCAGAGAGGAGTTTGGAGACTGGGGGGCAGAAAGACTGTTTCAGAGAGTAGGGGTTGGAGATTGGGGTGGAGAAGACTGTTGCTGAGACCAAAATTTGGAGTCTGAGGTGCAGAAGGACTGTTACAGAGAGCAGTGGTTAGAGTCTTCAGTGCAGAAGTACTGATACAGAAAGCAGAGTTTGGAGACTGGGGTGCAGAAGGACTATTGTAGAGAACAGATGATGGAGACTGGGGTGCAGAAAGACTGTTGCATAGAGCAGAGGTTGGAGACTTGGGGTGCAGAAGAACTGTTGCAGAGAGTCGAGTTTGGAGACTGGGCTTGAGAAACACTGTTGCAGAGAGTAGCATTTTGAGATTGGGGTGCCACAGGACTGTTGCAGAGAGCAGAGGTTGGAGACTGAAGTGGAGAAGGACTATTACAGAGAGCAGAGTTTGGAGACTGGGGTAGATAAGGACTGATACAGAAAGCAGAGGTTGGAGACTGGGGTGCAGAAGGACTATTGCAGAGACCAGAGGTTGCAGACTGATGTGCAGAAGGACTGTTACAGCAGCAGAGTTTGGAGACTATGGTGCATACAGACTGATACAGAAAGCAGAGGTTTGAAACTAGGGTGCAGAAGGACCATTAAAGAAAACATGGGATCCAACTTGGCGGACGGCGAGGAAGCATCAATTCAATGTCTCCACTTTAACGGCATAAGAAAGACCCATCCGAACAGCGGCAGCCTAACTACAAAGGAACTTCTAGCATAATTCCCTTAAGAAGAGAGCTGCCGTGAACTGGTAGGTTTATTGGAAGTGACAGTTTGTCACAGAGAAATGGATCTTGGACGGCCACGCGGTCACAGAGTCTAGTCCGCAGCCATCAGCTGTTTCGGCAAGCGGCTTTCCCGGGAGGCTTAGCCTCTCGCTCTGGGAGGAGCCGCCTCACCTGCCCGGTTCCTAACCACGCGGCCACAGCTACCTGGCTCTACAGGTAGCCCCACAGCGGTTGCAGAAATCAACTTCTGCAACCAGCAAGCACTTTTGCAAGCGGCAGACACCCGGAGCGACTTAGCAAGCCCTGCCCGAACCGGAATTCAGCCTCCGCCATCCGGGCCCCCTGGGAGGCCTAGTGCTCGCTCTGGGAGCAGCCCGCCTCACCCACCCAGTCCCTAACCACGCGGCCACAGCTACCCGGCTAGACAGGTGGCCCCGCGCCGGGTGCAGAAATCAAGTTCTGCAACCAGCAGCCACTTTTGCAAGCGGCGGACACCCGAAGCGACTTGGCCTGTTCCGGCCAAACCGGAATTCGGCCTCCTCCATCGGGCTCCCCTGGTAGGCCTAGTGCTCGCTCTGGGAGCAGCCGCCTCACCCACCCGCTCCCTAACCAGGCGGCCACATCTACCCGGCTAGACAGAAGGCGACACAGCGGGTGCAGAGGTCAAGTCCTGCAACCAGCAACCACTTTTGCAAGCGGCGGACACCCGGAGCGACATGGCCCGCCCCGCAAGAACCGGCAGTCGGCCTCCGCCATCCAGGCTCCCCTGGGAGGCCTAGTGCTCACTCTGGGAGCAGCCGCCTCACCCACCCGCTCACTAACCAGGTGGCCACAGTTACCTGGGTAGACAGAAGGCCACGTGGAGGGTGGAGAGGTCAAGTCCTGCAACCAGCAACCACTTTTGAAAGCGGCGAACATCCGGAGCGACATGGCCCACCCCGCCAGAACCGGCAGTCGGGCTCCGCCATCCGGGCTCCCCTGGGAGGCCTAGAGCTCGCTCTGGGAACAGCCGCCTCACCTGCCTGGTTCCTAACCACAAGGTCGCAGCTACCCAGCTGTACAGGTGGCCCCCCGGCGGGCGCAGAGGTCCAATCCCACAACCACCAGCAGCTACTGAAAGCGACGGCGGCCCGGAGCGGAGTGGCAGCCCAAACCGGCAGACGCCTCTGCCATATCGGCTCTCCCGGGAGGCCCTGCTCTCGCTCGGCGAACAGCCAAACCACCTGCCCGGATCTTAACCACGCAGACACAGCTACCCCACTCTTCACGTTGCTCCCGGTGGCCCGACTCAGCTAGAAGGGTCCCGGCATTGCCCAGCACATGGCCATGCCCTTCAGGCTCTGCTAATAGCCCCGCCCACCTGGCGAACTACCGGGAAACTTCAAAATCTCTTCCAGAGTCATGCAGACCTGAGACCCACAAACGGAACAGGCCTAGAGGCCTGCCAGCATGGTAGATATGCCACTCCAATTGGAGTAGGGGCAGAGCAGAGCAGCCGCCCGCATCCAGATCAGGCCCAACAACCCAAGGGGGTGATAGTCATATCAACACGATTGGAGGGGGGCAGAGCAGAGCCGCCACCCGCACCCGCAGGGTGGGCAGACCTGCGAACAACCGGCAGAGAAGGCCTAGCGCCCTGCCAGTGCGATATTGAGATCACCCCAACTAGAGAAGAAGAACAGCCACTACCCGCCCTGCAAGGGAGATTTTTCAACAAAGAGCAATATAAATAATTAGGGGGAAAAACTCATAAACACAACAGTTTCACCAAGCAGAAAGAAACGTGAGCAGCATGAAAAGACAAGGAAAGAAAGAACCACAAGCAATGCAGGTCAACTCAACTTTAGAAGAGGTAATAGCTGCAACAGATGGAATGTCAGATAAAGAGTTCAGGATATATATGCTTCAGATGATCTGGAGTCTCAAGGAAGACATGAGACAGCAAAATCAGACAATGAAAGATCACATTGACGAATAAATCCAGGAAGTAAAAGATCAATTTCACAGGGAGATAGAGGTAATAAAAAACAAACAAATTGAAATCCTAGAAATGCAGGAAACAATAAACCAACTTAAAAACTCAATTGAGAATACTACCAGCAAAGTAGATCACTTAGAAGAGAGAACATCAGGCAATTAAGACAAATTATTTCAACTGGAAAAGAACATAGACAGCTCAACAAGTCTGCTAAGAAACCATGAGCAGAACATCCAAGAATTATGGGACAATATCAAAAGACCAAATTTAAGAGTCATTGGGATACAGGAAGGCACAGAGCTCCATACCAAAGGAATAAACAGTCTATTCAGTGAAATAATACAAGAAAACTTCCTAGACTTGAAGAATGAGACAGAATCCCAAATCCTAGAAGTCTACAGGACGCCGAATGTTCAAAATCATAAGAGATCCACACCTAGACACATTATAATGAAGATGTCCAACATACAAAATAAGGAGAGAATTTTAAAAGCTGCAAGAGAAAGAAAGCAGATTACATTAAGGGGCAAACCAATCAGGATAACAGCTGATCTCTCAACACAGACTCTGAAAGCTAGAAAATCCTGGAATAACATATTTCAAACACTGAAAGAAAATGGGTTCCAACCAAAAATCGGGTATCCAGCGAAATTAAGCTTCAGGATAGAAGATGAAATTAAAACCTTCCAGGACATACAAAAGTTAAAAGAATTCGCAGCTAGAAAACCATCTCTTCAAAAAATCTTTTGCAAAACATTACAGGAAGAGGAAATGGACAATAACATTGAAAACCAACAATGGGAGGTAGGACAGTAAAGGGGGGAAAGTAGTCAAAGAGAATAACAAATCAGGTTTAGTAACATCAATAAACAAATATGGCTAGAAGAAAAAACCATATCTCAATAATAACCTTAAATGTAAATGGGTTAAACTCACCAATTAAGAGACACAGGCTAGTAGAATGGATCACAAAACAAGACCCAACAATATGCTGCCTACAGGAGACGCATCTGATAGGAAAAAATATTCATAGACTGAAGGTGAAAGGTTGGGAAAAATCATACCACTCATATGGACTGTGGAAACAAGCAGGAGTGCCCATACTCATATCTAATAAAATAGATTTCAAGCCAAAGTTAATCAAAAGGGATAAAGAAGGATACTTCATACTGCTCAAGGGAACCATACACCAACAAGACATAACAATCATTAATTTATATGCCCCAAATAATGGTGCAGCTGTGTTCATCAAGCAAACTCTTCTCAAGTTCAAGAGTCTAATAGATCACCATACAATAATCATGGGAGACTTCAACACACCTCTCTCACCACTGGACAGATCTTCCAAACAAAAGTTAAATAAGCAAACTATAGAACTCAATAACACAATTAATAACCTAGACTTAATTGACATATATAGACTATACCACCCAACATCAAGTAGTTACACCTTTTTCTCAGCAGCACATGGAACCTGCTAAAAAATAGACCATATATTGTGTCACAGGGCGACTCTTAGACAATATAAAGGGGTCGAGATAATACCATGCATCTTATCTGATCATAATGGAATAAAACTGAAAATCAATGATAAAAGAAAGAAGGAAAAATCAAGCATAACATGGAGAATGAACAATAGGATGCTGAATGATCAATGGGTTTTAGAAGACATTAAGGAGGAAATTAAAAACTTTCTAGAGTTAAATGAAAACACAGACACAACATATCGGAATCTATGGGACACATTGAAAGCAGTTCTAAGAGAAAAATTCATTACTTGGAGTTCATTCCTCAAAAAAAGAAAAAAAAAACAACAAATGAATGATCTTTTACTTTATCTCAAAATCCTAGAAAAAGAAGAGCAAAACAACAGCAAAAAAAGTAGAAGGCAAGAGATAATTAAAATCACAGCTGAAATTAATGAAATTAAAACAAAAGAAAAAATTGACAAAACTAAAAGTTGGTTCTTTGAAAAAATAAATTAAATTGACAGACCCTTAGCCATGCTAACGAAGAGAAGAGGAGAGAGAACTCAAATTACTAACATACGGGATGAAAAAGGCAATATTACAACAGACACTTCAGAAATACAGAAGATAATCAGAAATTATTTTGAATCTTTATACTCTAATAAAATAGAAGATAGTGAAGGCATGGATAAATTCCTTAAGTCTTATGATCTGCCCAGATTGCGTCAGGAGGATATAGACAACCTAAACAGACCAATAACAATAGACGAAATAGAAGAAACCATCAAAAGATTACCAACTAAGAAAAGCCCAGGACCTGATGGGTATACAGCAGAGTTTTACAAAACCTTTAAAGAGGAACTAACACCAATATTTTTCAAGCTATTTCAGGAAATAGAAAAAGAGGGAGAACTTCCAAATTCATTCTACAAGGCCAACATCACCCTGATTCCGAAACCAGACAAAGACACTTCAAAGAAAGAAAACTACAGACCAATATCTCTAATGAACCTTGACGCAAAAATCCTCAATAAAATTCTGGCGAATCGGATTCAAATACAAAAAAAATTATACACCATGATCAAGTAAGATTCATCCCTGGGATGCAAGGCTGGTTCAATATACGGAAATCAATAAATGTTATTCACTACATCAATAGACTTAAAAATAAGAACCATATGATCATCTCGATAGATGCAGAAAAAGCATTCGACAAAGTTCAGCATCCCTTTATGTTCAAAACTCTAGAAAAATTAGGGATAACCGGAACATACCTCAACATTGTAAAAGCAATCTGTGATAAACCACAGGCCAGCATCATTCAGAATGGAGAAAAATTGAAGGCATTTCCTCTAAGATCTGGTACAAGACAGGGATGTCCTCTCTCACCACTTCTTTTCAACATAGTTCTTGAAACACTGGTCAGAGCAATTAGACAGATGAAAGAAATTAAAGGCATAAGAATAAGAAAAGAAGAACTTAAATTATCACTATTTGCAGATGATATGATCCTATATCTAGCAGACCCTAAAGGGTCTACAAAGAAGCTATTAGAGCTAATAAATGAATTCAGCAAAGTGGCAGGATATAAGATCAACATGCATAAATCAAAGGCATTTCTGTATATCAGCGACAAATCCTCTGAAACAGAAATGAGGACAACTACTCCATTTACAATATCTCCCCCAAAAAATAAAATACTTGGGAATCAACCTAACAAAAGAGGTGAAAGATTTTTATAATGAAAATTACAGAACCCTAAAGAAAGACGTAGAAAAAGACATTAGAAGATGGAGAAATATACCCCGCTCATGGATAGGCAGAACTAACATCATCAAAATGGCGATATGACCAAAAGTTCTGTATAAGTTCAATGCAATACCAATCAAAATCCCAACAGCATTTCTTGAAGAAATAGATAAAAGAATCATGAAATTCATATGGAATAATAAAAGTCCCAGAATAGCAAAAACAATGCTAAACAAAAAGTGTGAATCAGGCGGTATAGCGATACCAGACTTCAAACTATACTACAGAGCAATAGTAACAAAAACAGCATGGTACTGGTACCAAAACAGGCGGGTGGACCAATGGTACAGAATAGAGGACACAGTAACCAATCCACAAAACTACAACTACCTTATATTTGATAAAGGGGCTAAAAGCATGCAATGGAGGAAGGATAGCCTCTTCAACAAATCTTGCTGGGAAAACTGGAAATTCATTTGCATCAAAATGAATCTCAATCCCTATCTCTCGCCATGCACAAAAGTTAACTCAAAATGGATTGAGGAGCTCGATATTAAATCAGAGACACGGCATCTGATAGAAGAAAAAGCTGGCTACAATCTACATACTGTGGGATCGGGCCCCAAATTCCTCAATAGGACACCCATAGCGCAAGAGTTAACAACTAGAATCAAAAAAATGGGACTTACTCAAACTAAAAAGTTTTTTCTCAGCAAAAGAAACAATAAGAGAGATAAATAGGGAGCCTACATCCTGGGAACAAATGTTTAATCCACAAACTGCAGATAGAGCCCTAATAACCAGAATATAAAAAGAACTCAAAAAATTAGAAAATAAGATAACAAATAACCCAATCAATAAATGGGCCAAGGACCTGAATAGACACTTCTCAGAGGAGGATATACAATCAATCAATAAGTACATGAAGAAATGCTCACCATTGTTAGCAGTCAGAGAAATGCAAATCAAAACTACCGTAAAATACCATCTTACTCCAGTAAGATTGGCACCTATTAGGAAGTCAAACAACAATAAGTGCTGGAGAGGATGTGGGGAAAAGAGCACTCTTGTTCATTGCTGGCGGGACTGCAAATTGGTGCAGCCAATTTGGAAAGCAATATGGAGATTTCTTGGAAAGCTGGGAATGGAACCAGCATTTGACCCAGCTATTCCCCTTCTCGGTCTATTTCCTAAAGACTTAAAAAGAGAATGCTACAGGGACACTGCTGCATCGATGTTCATAGCAGCACAATTCACGATAGCAAGATTGTGGAACCAAGCTAGATGCCCTTCAATAGATGAATGGATAAAAAAATGTGGCATTTATACACAATGGAGTGTTACTCTGCATTAAGAAACGACAAAATCATAGAATCTGGAGGGAAATTGATGGCATTAGAGTAGATTATGCTAAGTGAAGCTAGTCAATCGTTAAAAAACAAATACCAAATGACCACTTTGATATAAAGGGAGTAAACAAGGACAGGGTAGGGACGAAGAGCTTGAGAAGAAAATTTACATTAAACAGGAATGAGAGGTGGGAGGGAAAGGGAGTGAGAAGGGAAATCACATGGAAATGGAAGGCGATCCTCAGGGTTATACAAAATTATATATAAGAGGAAAGGAGGGGTAAGACAAGATAATACAAATGGAAGAAATTATTTACAATAGAAGGGGTAGAGAGAGAATAGGGGAGGGGTGTGGAGAGAAGGGGGGATAGTAGAGAATAGGAATGACAGCAGAATACATCAGACACTAGAAAAGCAATATATCAATCAATGGAAAGATAACTGATGTGATACAGCAATCTGTATACGGGGTAAAGTTGGGAGTTCATAACCCACTTGAATCAAACTGTGAAATATGAGGTATTAAGAACTGTGTAATGTTTTGAACGACCAACAATAAAAAAGTTAAAAAAAAAACAGAGGTTGAAGACTTCGGAACAGAAGAACTGTTACAGAGAGCAGAGATTAGAGACTTGGGTGCAAAAGAAGTGTTGTAGAAAACAAAGATTCGAGACTGGGGTGCAGAAGGATTGATACAGAGAGCAGAGGTTGGATACTGGGGTGTAGAAGAACTGTTGCAGAGAGAAGAGGTTAGAGATTGGGGTGCACAAGGACTGTTGCAGAGAGCAGAATTTGGACACTGAGGTGCAGAAGGACTGTTACAGAGAGCAGAGGTTGGAGACTTGATTGCAGAAGGACTGATACAGAAAGCAGAGGTTTGACACTGGGGTGCAGAAGGACCGTTACAGAGAGATGTGTTTTGAAACTGCAGAACAGAAGGACTGTTACAGAGATCAGAGGTTGGAGACTGGCGTGGAGAAGGACTGTTGCAGAGATCAGATGTTGGAGACTGGGGTTCAGAAGGATTGTTGCAGAGAGGAGGTTGGAGACTGGGGTGCAGAAGGACTGTTGCAGAGAGTAGGGGTTGGAGACTGGTGTGCAGAAAAACTGTTGCGGAGAGGAGACTTTGGAGATTGGGGTGAAAAAGGACTGTTGCTGAGACCAAAATTTGGAGTCTGAGGAGCAGAAGGACTGTTACAGAGAGCAGTGGTTAGAGACTTGAGTGCAGAAGTACTGATACAGAAAGCAGAGATTGGAGACTGGGGTGCAGAAGGACTATTGTAGAGAGCAGATGTTGGAGACTGAGGTGCAGAAAGACTTTTGCATAGAGTAGAGTTTGGAGACTTGGGTGCAGAAGGATTATTGCAGAGAGTAGAGGTTGGAGACTGGGGTGGAGAAAGACTGTTGCAGAGAGTAGCATTTGGAGATTTGGGTGCCACAGGACTGTTGCAGAGAGCAGAGGTTGGAGACTGAAGTGGAGAAGGACTGTTACAGAGAGCAGAGGTTGGAGACTGGGGTGAAGAAGGACTAATACAGGAAGCAGAGGTTTGAAACTAGGGTGCAGCAGGACCATTAAAGAAAACAGAGGTTGGAGACTTCGGAACAGAAGGATTGTTACAGAGAGCAGAGGTTGGAGACTTGGGTGCAGAAGAAGTGTTGTAGAAAACAGAGGTTGGAGACTGGGGTGCAGAAAGACCATTGCAGAGAAAAGACTTGGAGACTAAGGTTCAGAAGGATTGATACAGAGAGCAGAGGTTGGAGACTGGGGTGAAGTAGGACTGTTACAGAGAGCAGAATTTGGAGATTGGGTTGCAGAAAGACCATTACAGAGAGCAGAGGTTTGAAACTACAGTACAGAAGGACTGTTACAGAGAGCAGAGTTTGGAGACTGGGGTGTAGAAGTACTGTTAAAGAGAGAAAAGTTTGGAGAATGGGGTGCAGAATAAGTGTTGTAGAGAACAGAGGTTGGAGACTCGGGTGAAGAAAGACAATTATAGAAAGCTGGAGGTTGGAGATTGGGGTGCAGAAAGACTGTTGCGGAGAGCAGAGGTTGGAGTCTGAGGTGCAGAAAAACTGATACAGAAAGCAGAGTTTGTAGAATGGGGAGCAGAAGGATCGTTACAGAGAGCAGAGTTTGGAGACTGCAGTAAAGAAGGACTGTTACAGAGAGCAGTGGTTGGAGACTGGGGTGGAGAAGGATTGTGGCATGGAGCAGATTTTGGAGACTGATGTGCAGAAGGACTGTTGCAGAGAGCAAGGTTGAAGACTGGGGTGCAGAAGGACTATTGCAGAGAGCAGAGGTTGCAGAGTGAGGTGCATAAGGACTATTACAGAGAGCAGAGTTTAGAAAATGTGTTGCAGAATGACTGATTCAGAAAGCAGAGGTTGGAGACTGGGGTTAAGAAGGACCCTTACAGAGAATAGAGGTTGAAGACCCTTGTACATAAGAACTGTTGTAGAGAACAGAGGTTTGATACTGGGGTACAGAGGGACCATTGCAGAGAGCAGAGTTTGGAGACTGAGTTGCAGAAGGAATGTTACTGAGAGAAGAGTTTGGAAACTGAGGTTCAGGAGGATCTTACAGAGAGAAGAGTTTGGAAACTGGGGTGCAGAGAGACCATTGCAGAGAGCAGAGTTTGGAGACTGAGGTGCAGAAAGACTGTTGCAGTTAGCAGATATTGGAGACTTGGGTGTAGAAGGACTGTTGCAAAGAGCAGAGGTTGGAGATTGGGGTGCAGAAGGACTGTTGCAGAGAGCAGAATGTGGACACTGAGGTGCAGAAGGACTATTACAGAGAGCAGAGGTTGGAGACTTGATTGCAGAAGGACTCATACAGAAAGCAGAGGTTTTAGACTGGGGTGCAGAAGGACCGTTACAGAGAGAAGTGTTTGGAAACTGCAGTATAGAAGGACTGTTACAGAGAGCAGAGGTTGGAGACTGGGGTAGAGAAGAACTGTTGCAGAGATCAAATGTTGGAGACTGGTGTGCAGAAGAACTGTTTCAGAGAGTAGAGGTTGGAGATTGGGGTGTAGTAGAACTGTTACAGAGAGGAGAGGTTGCAGACTGGGGTGCAGTAGGAACGTTGCCAAGAGGAGAGGTGGGAGACTGAGGTGCAGAAGGATTGTTACAGAGTGCAGGAATGTTACTGAGGTACAGAAGGACTGATCCAAAAAGCAGAGTTTGGAGACTGGGGTGCAGAAGGCTTGTTACAGAGAGCAGAGTTTGGAGCATGAGGTGATGAAGGATCGTTACAGAGAGCAGATGTGGCAGACTGAGGTGCAGAAGGACTTTTACTAAGAGGAGAGGTTGGAGACTGGGGTGCCGAAGGATTCTTACAGAGAGGAGACAATGGAGACTGGGGAGCAGAAGGAGTTTTACAGAGAGCAGAGTTTGGAGATTGGGGTGCAGAAGAACTGTTACAGAGGAAAGCTGTTGGAGACTGGGGTGAAGAAGGCCTGTAACAGACAGCAAAATTTGAAGACTGAGGTTCAGGAAGACTGTTGCAGAGAGCAGAGGTTGGAGACTGGGTTGCAGGAGGACTGTTTTAGAGAGCAGAGTTTGGAGACTGCAGTACAGAAGGACTATTACAGAGAGTAAAGCTTGGAGACTGGGGTGCAGAAGGAATGTCACAGAGAACAAAGGTTGGAAACATGGGTGCAGAAGGATCTTATAGAGACCAAAAGTTGGAGACTGGGGTGCAGAAGGACTGTTGCAGAAAGCAGACGTTGGAGACTGGGGTGCAGAAAGATTGTTGCAGAGAGTAGAGGTTGGAGACTTGCATGTAGAAGCACTGTTTCAGAGAGCAGATGTTTGAGACTGGGGTGTAGAAGGACTGTTGCAGAGAGCAGAAGTTGGAGACTGGGGTGCAAAAGGAACGCTACAGAGAGCAGAGTTTGGAGAGTGCAGTACAGACGGACTGTTTGGAGACAGAAGTGCAGAAGGACTATTGCAGAGAAAAGGGTTTGGAGACTGGGGTGCAGAAGAAATGATGCAGAGAGCTGAGGATGGAGAATAAGGTGCAGAAAAACTTTTACAGAGAGCAGAGTTTGGAGACTGGGGTGCCCAAGGACTGTTACAGAAAGCAGAGTTTGGATACTTCTTTTCAGAAAGATCATACAAAGAGCAGAGGTTGGAGAGTTGGGTGCAGAAGGATCGAGGAAGAGAGCAAAAGTTGAAGACTCAGTTGTAGAAGAATCATTACAGAGAGCAAAGTGGAGAAGGATCATAACAGAGAGAAGAGGTGGGAGACTGGGGTGCAGAAGAACAGTTACAGAGAGCACAGTTTGGAAACTGGGGTGCAGATAGAATTTTGCAAAAAGCAGAGTTTGGATCCTGGGGTGCAGAAAGACTGTTGCAGAGAGCAGAGGTTGAAGACTGAGATGCAGAAGGACTGTTCCACATAGCAGACTTTGGAGACTGGGGTGAAAATCATGATACATAAAGCAGAGGTGGGAGACTGGGGTGCAGGAGGATTGTTAAAGAGAGCAGAGGTTGGAGACTGGTGTGCCGAAGAACTGTTACAAAGAGCAGAGGTTGAAGACTGGTGTGTAGAAGGACTGTTGCAGAGAGCAGAGGTTGGAGACTTGGGTGCAGAAGGACTGATACAGAGAGCAGAGTTTGGAGACTGGGTTGCAGAAGGCCTGTTACAGAGAGCAGAGGTTGAAGACTTGGTGCAGGAGGGCTGTTACAGAGATTAGAGTTTGGAGACTGGTGTGCAGAAGGATCGTTACAGAGAGCAGATTTTGGAGACTTGAGTGCAGAAGGAAGGTTGCAGAGAGCAGATGTTGGAGACTGGGATGCAGAAGGACTGTTGCAAAGAGCAGAGTTTTGACACTGGTTAGCAGAAGGACTTTCACACAGAGCAAAGGTTGAAGACTGGGGTGTAGAAGAACTCTTTCAGAGAGCAGGGTTTGGAGACTGGGTAGAGAAGGACTGTTACAGAGAGAAGATGTTTGAGACTGAGATGCAGAAAGACTGTTACAAAGAGCAGAGTTTGGAGATTGGGGTGCAGAAGGACTTCTTCAGAGAGTAGATGTTGGAGAGTGGGGTGCAGAAGAACTGTTGCAAAGAGCCGAAGTTGGAGACTGGGGTGCAGAAGGATTGTTGCAGGGAGTAGAAGTTGGATGTGACGTGCTGAAGTACTCTTGCAGACAACAGAGTTTGGAGAATGGGGTGCAGAAGGAAGGTTACAGAGAACATATGTTGGAGACTTAGGTGCAGAAGGATTGTTACAGAGAGCAGAGGTTGGAGACTGAGGTGAAGAAGGACTATGACAAAGATCAGAGTTTGGAGACTGGGGTGCAGAAGGATCTTTAAGAGAGCGGAGGTTGGAGACTGGGGTGAAGACGAACTGTTGCAGAGAGTAGAAGTTGGAGACTGGGGTAGAGAAGGACTGTTACAGAAAGAAGATATTTGAGCCTGAGGTGCAGTAGGACTGTTACAAAGAGAAGAGTTTGGAGACTTGGGTGCAGAAGGACTGATACAAAAAGCAGAGTTTGGAGACTTGGGTCCAGAATGAACCTTAATGAGAGCAGAGGTTGTAGACTGCAGTATAGAAGGACTGTTACAGAGAGCAGAGGTTGGAGACTAGGGTACCGTAGGACTGTTGCAGAGAGCACAGGTTGGAGAATGGGATGCAGAAGGACTTTGCAGAGAGCAGAGTATGGAGACTGATGTGCAAAAGGACTGTAATAGAGAGCAGAGTTTGGAAACTGTGGTGCTGAAGGACTAATACAGAAAGCAGAGGTTGGAGAGTTTGGTGAAGGGATGCAGAACGACTGTTACAGAGGGCAGACATTGGAGACTGGGTTGCGGAAGGATCTTACAGAGACCAGAGGTTGGAGACTGAGGTGCAGAAGGACCGTTACAGAGAGTAGAGGTTGGATACTGAGGTGCAGAAGGACCATTGCAGAGAGCAGAGGTGGAGTCAGAGGTGCAGAAGGACTTTTACAGAGAGCAGAGATTGGAGACTTAGGTGCAGAAGGACTGTAGCAGATAGCAGTTGTTGTAGACTGGGGTGAATAAGGACTGTTGCAGGGACCAGGTTTTAGAGACTTGGGTGCAGTAGGACTGTTGCAGAGAGAAGAATTTGGAGACTGAGGTGCAGAAGGACAGTTACAAAAAGCAGAGGTTGGAGACTGGGGTGTAGAAGGACTGATACAGAAAGCAGAGGTTAAAGACTGGGGTGCAGAAAAACCGTTAAAGAGAGCAGAGGTTGGAGACTGTGGTTCAGGAGGACTGTTGCAGAGAACAGAGTTTTAAAACTGTGGTGAAGAAGAACTGTTGCAGAGATTTGAGTTTGGAGACTGAGGTGCAGAAAGAATGTTACAGAGAGCAAAGTTTGGAGAATGTGGTGCAGAATTACTGATACAGAAAGCAGAGGTTGGAGACTGGGATGCAAAAGAACCATATCAGAGAACAGAGGTTGGAGACTGTGGTTCAGGAGGACTGTTGAAGAGAACAGAGGTTAGGAAATGGGGTGCAGAAGGACTGTTACAGAGAGCAGAGTTTAGAGAATGGGATGGAAATGTAGGGTTGCTGAGTTCAAAGGTTGGAGATAGAGGTTCATAAGGACTGTTACAGAGAGCAGAGGTTGGAAACCGTGGTGCAGAAGGAATGATACAGAAAGCAGAGGTATGAGACTGTGGTGCAGAAAGACCGTTACAGCAGAGGTTGGAGACTAGGATGCAGAAGGACTGTTACAGAGAGCAGAGGTTTGAGACTGGGTAGTAAAAGGACTGTTGCAGAGAACAGAGATTGGAGACTGGGTTGCATCAGGAGCGTTGAAGAAAGAAGAGGTTGAAGACTGGGTTCAAGAAGGAATGTTACAGAGAGCAGAGTTTGAAAACTGGGGTGCAGAAGGACCTTATAGAGAACAGATGTTAGAGACTGGGGTGCACAAAGAGTGTTAAAGAGAAGAGACGTAGGAGACTGGGGTGCAGAAGGTCTGTTGCATAGAGCAGACGTTGGAGACTGGGGTGCAAAAAGACTGTTACAAAGAATAGAGGTTGGAGATTGTGATGCAAAAGGCCTGTTACAGAGAGCAGAGGTTCTAGACGAGGGTGCCGAAGAACTGTTAGAGAGAGAAGAGTTGTTAGACAAGGTTGCAGAAGGATCTTACAGAGAGCAGATTAAAGACCGAGTTGCAGCAGGACTTTTACAGAGAGCTGAGGTTGAAGACTGGGGTGCAGAAGGCCTTTTACGAAGATCAGAGTTTGGAGAATGGCTGCAGAATGACTTTACATATGGCAGAGTTGGAAACTGGTTTGCAGAAGAATCTTACAGAGAGCAGATATTAGAGACTGAGGTGCAGAAAGACTATTACAGAAAGTAGAGGTTGGACACTGAGGTGCAGAAAGATCGTTACAGAGAACAGAATTTTAAGACTGAGGTGCCGAAGGACTGTTGCAGAGAGCAAATGTTGGAGACTGGTGTTCAGAATGACTGTTGCAGAGAGCTGAGGTTGGAGACTAGGGTGCAAAAGGATCGTTGTAGAGAGCAGAGGTTTGATACTGGGGTGCAGAATGATTTTTATAGAGAACAGACTTTGGAGAATGGGGTGCAGAAGGGCTGTTACAGAGAGCAGAGTTTGGAGACTGGGTTGCAAAAGGATCTTACAGAGAGCACATGTTGGAGACTGACGTTTAGTAGGACTATTGCAGAGAGCAGAGGTTGGAGACTGGGGTGCAGAAGGACTGTTACACAGAGCAGAGGTTGAAGACTGTGTTGTAGAAGGACTGTTGCAGAGAGGAGAGGTAGGAGACTTGGGTGCAGAAAGACTGTTGCAGAGAGCAGAATTTAGAGACTGAGGTGCAGAAGGACTGTAACAGAGAGCAGAGTTTGGAGACTGGGATGCAGAAGGACCGTTTCAGAGAGCAGATTTTGGAGACTAGGGTACAGAAAGACTTTTGCAGAGAGCAGATGTTTTAGACAGTGGTTCAGAAGAACTGTAGAAGAGAGCAGAAGTTAGAGAATAAGGTGCAGAAGTAAGGTTGCAGAGAGCAGAGGTTAGAGAAAGAGGTGCAGAAGGACTATTACAGAGAGCAGAGGTTGGAAACAGTGGTGCAGAAGGACTGATACAGAAAGCAGAGGTTTGAAATTGTGGATCAAAAGGACTGTTACAGAGAGCAGAGGTTGAAGACTGCGGTACAGAAGGACTTTTACAGAGAACAGAGGTTGGAGAATGGGGAGCAGAAGAACTGTTGCAGAGAACAGAGTTTGAAGACTGGGGTGCAGCAGTATCGGTGCAGAATCCAAAGTTTGGAGACTGTGGTGGAAAAGTAATGTTACAGAGAGCAGAGTTTGAAAACTGGGATGCAGAAAAATCTTACAGATAGCAGAGACTGTAGACCGAGGTGCAGCAAGACTGTTACAGAGAGAAGAGGTTGGAGACTGGGGTGCAGATGGATCGTTGCAGACAGCAGAGTTTCCAGACTGAGGCTCAGCAGGACTGTTGCTGAGAGCAGATGTTGGAGACTTGGGTGCAGAAGAACTGTTGCTGAGAGCAGATTCTGGAGATTGGGATGCAGAAGGATCATTGCAGAGAGCAGAGTTTAGACAATGGGGTGAAGAAGGACTGTTACACAAAGCAGAGGTTGGAGACTGGGGTGAAGAAGGACTTTTTCAGAGAGCAGATGTTGGAGACTTAGGTGCAGAAGAACTTTTGCAGAGAGCAGATGTTAAAGACTGGGATGCAGAAGGATTATTACAGAGAGCAGAGGTTGGACACTGGGGTACAGAAGGACTGTTACACAGAGTAGAGGTTGGAGACTTGGGTGAAGAAGGACTGTTGCAGGGAGCAAGTGATGGAGACTTGGGTGCAGAAGGACTGTTGCAGAGAGAAGAATTTGGAGACTGAGGTTCAGAAGAAAATTTGCAGATAGCAGAGTTTGGAGACTGGGGTGCAGAAGGACTGATACACAAAGCAGAGTTTGGAGATTGCAGTAAAGAAGGACTGTTACACAGAGAAGAGTTTGGAGCCTGGGCAGCAGAAGGACTTTTGTAGAGAACAGAGGTTGGAGACTGGGGTGCTACAGGATCGTTGCAGAAAGAAGAGGTTGGAGACTGGGATGGAAAAGAAATGTTGTAGAGAACAGAGTTTGGAAACTGGTGTGCAGAAGGATCTAAAAGAGAGCAGAGGTTGGAAACTGGGGTGCAGAAGGAGTGTTGCTGAAAGCAGACTTTGGAGACAGAGGTGCAGAAAGATCGTTGCAGAGAGCAGAGCTTAGAGACTGAGGTGCAGAAGATTGTTGCAGAGAGTAGAAGTTGGAGACTGAGGTTCAGAAGGACTGTTATAGAGAGTAGAGGTTGTAAATATGGGTTCAAAATGTCTGATATAGAGAGCAGAGGTTGGAGACTGGGGTGCAGAAAGAATGTTACAGAGAGCGGAGTTTGGAGACAGGGTTACAGAAGGATCTTAATGAGAGCAGAGTTTGGAGACTGAGGTGCAGCAGGACTGTTACAGAGAGCAGAGTCTGGAGACTTGGGTGCAGAAGGATCATTGCGAAGCACAGAGTTTTCAGACTGAGGTGCAGAATTACTGTTGCAGAGAGCAGTTGTTGGAGTCTCGGGTGCAGAAGGACTGTTGCAGAGAGTATTCGTTAGAGACTGGGGTGAAGAAAGATCGTTGTAGAAATCAGCGGTTTGAGATTGGGGTGCAGAAGGATTTTTACAGAAAAGAGGTTGGAGACTGGGGTGCATAAGACCTGTTACAGAGAGAAGAGTTTGGAGAAAGAGTGCAGAAGGACTGTTTCAGAGGGAAGAGTTTGGAGACTGGGTTACAGAAAGATCTTACACAGAGCAGAGATTGGAGACTGTGGTGCAGAACGACTGTTACAGAGAGTAGAGGTTGGAGACTGAGGTGCAGAAGGATTGTTACAGACTAGCAGATGTTGGAGACTGGGCTGCAGAAAGACTGCTGCAGATCGCAGAGGTTGGAGATTTGTTGTAAAAGGACTGTTGGAGGAAGCAGAGTTTGGAGATTCGGTGCAGAAGGAATGTTGCAGAGAGCAGAGTTTGCAGACTGAGATGCAGAAGGACTGTTACAGAGAGCACAGGTTGGAGACTGGGGTGCAGAAGGACTGATAGAGAAAGCAGAGGTCGGAGACTGTGGTGCATAAGGAAAATTACAGAGATAAGAATATGGAGACCGCAGTAGAGGAGGCCTGTTACAACAGATGATGTTGGAGACTGGGGTGGAGAAGAACTGTTGTAGAGAGCATAGGTTGGAAACTGGGGTGCAGAAGAACTTTTGCAGAGAGCAGAGGTTTGAGACTGAGGTGCAAGAGGACTGTTACAGAGAACAATGGTTGGAGACTGGGGTGCAGAAGAACTGTTACAGAGAGAAGAATTTTGAGAAAAGGTTGCACAGGGATTTTACAGAGAGAAGAGGTTGTAGACCAAGGTGCAGCAGGACTGTTACAGAGAGCAGAGGTTGGAGACTAGGGTGCAGAAGGATCGTTTCAGAGAACGGTTTTCAAACTGAGGTGCAGAAGGATTTTGCAGAGAGCACATGTTGGAGACTGGGGTGCAGAAGGACTGTTGCAGAGAGCAGTGGTTAGAGACTGGGGTGCAGAAGAATAGTTGTAGAGAGCAGAGGTTGGAGACTGTGGTGCAGAAGGATTGTTATAGAGAAAAGATGTCTGAGAGTGGGGTGGAGAAGGCCTGTTATGGATAGCAGCGTTTGGAGAAGCGGTGCAGAAGTACTTTTACAGAGAGTAGAGTTTGGAGAGTGAGGTGCAGAAGGACCGTTACAGAGAGCGGAGTTTGGAGACTGGGTTGCAGAGGGACTGCTGGAGAGAGCAGAGGCTGGACATGGGGTGTAGAAGGACTGTTGCCGAGAGCACAGTTTTGAGATTTGGGTGCAGTAGCACTGTTGCAGAGAGTAGAGGTTCTAGACTGCCTTTATGTAGGACTGTTATATGGAAAGATTTTTGAGACTTTGGTGCAGAAGGACTGTTGTGGAGAGCAGATGTTGAAGACTGGGTTGAAGAAGGACTGTTGCAGAGAGCAGAGTTTGTAGACTGAGGTGCAGAAGGACTGTTACAGAGAGCAGAGTTTGGAGATTGGGGTGCAGATGGACTGATACTGAAAGCAGAGTTTGGAGTCTCCGGTGCAGAAGGACTGATGCAGAGAGCAGAGGTCAGAGAATGAGGTGCAAAAGGCCTGATACACAGAGCAGAGTTGGGAGACTGGGGTGCAGAAAGACTGTTACAGACAGCAGAATTTGGAGACAGGGTTGCAGAAGGATCTTACAGAGAGCAGAGTTTGGAGACTGTGGTACAGCAGGACTGTTACAGAGAGCAGAGGTTGGAAACTGGGTTGCAGAATGATCGTTGCAGTGAACAGAGTTTTCAGACTGAGGTGCAGAACGACTGTTGCAGAGAGCAGATATTGGAGACTTGGGTGCAGAAGGACTTTTGCAGAGAGCAGAGTTTTGAGACCGGCGTGCAAAAGGACTGTTACAAGAACAGAGGTTGGACAAGGGGTGCAGAAGGACTGTTACAGAGGGCAGGGTTTACAGACTGAGTTGCAGAAGGATCTTAAAGAGAGCAGATGTTGGAGACTTAGGTGCAGAAGGACTGTTACAGATAGTAGAGTTTAGAGACTAAGGTGCAGAAGGACTGTTGCAGATAGCAGAGGTTGGAGACTGGCGTGTAGAAGGACTGTTGCAGGGACAAGTTTGAGACAGCGGTTCTGAAGGACTGTTGCAGAGAGCAGAGTTGGAAGACTGAGATGCAGAAGGACTGTTACAGAGATTAGAGGTTGAAGACTGAGTTACAGAAGGATTGTTACAGAGAGCAGAGGTTGAAGACTGGGGTGCAGAAGGACTGTTGCAGATAGAAGAGGTTTGATACTGGGGTGTAGAAGGACTTTTGCAGGCAGAAGAGGTTGGAGACTGGGGTGCAGAAGGACTTTTGCAGAGAGCAGAGTTTGGAGACTGAGTTACAGAAGGACTGTTACAGAGAGCAGAGGTTGGAGACTGGGGTGCAGAAGGACTTTTGCAGAGAGCAGAGTTTTGAGACTGCGGTGCAAAAGGATCATTGAAGAGAGCAGAGGTTGGAGACTAAGTTGCAGAAGGATTGTTACAGAGAGTAGAGGTTTGAGACTGGTGTGCAGAAGGACTGTTGCAGAGAGCAGACGTTGGAGACTGGTGTGCAGAAGGATCTTTGCAGACAGAAGTGGTTTGAGACCGGGGTGCAGAAGGACAGTAACAGACAGTAGAGTTTCGAGACTAAGGCTCAGAAGGATCGATGCAGAGAGCTGAGTTTGGATACTGAGGTGCCAAAGGACTGTTGCAGAAAGCAGAAGTTGGAGACTGAGTTTCAAGAGGACTGTTACAGAGATTAGAGGTGGGAGATTTTGGTGAAAAAGGCCTGTTACTTAGAGCAGAGATTGGAGACTAGGGTGCAGAAGGATCATTGTAGAGAGCAAAATTTTGAGACTGAGGTGCAGAAGGATTGATATACAAAACAGAGTTTGGAACTGGGGTGCAGAAGGCCTGTTACAGAGAGCAGAGTTTGGACAAGTGGTTCAGAAGTACATTTACAGAGAGTAGTTTTTTAAGACTGAGGTGCAGAAGGATCATTGCAGGGAGAAGAGGTTGGAGATTGAGGTGCAGAAGGACTGTTAAGGAGAGCAGAGTTTGGAGACTTGGTTGCAGAGGGTCTGTTGCAGAGAGCAGAGGCTGGACACTGAGGTGTATGAGGACTGTAGCGGAGAGCACAGGTTCACATTGGGGTGCAGAAGGACTGTTGCACAGAGCAGAGGTTGGAGACTGGGTTACAGATGGACTGTTACAGAGGTAGAGGTTGAAGATTTGGTGCAGAAGGTCTGTTGCAGAGAGAAGATGTTGGAGATTTGGGTGCAGAAAGACTGTTGCAGAGAGCAGAGTTTGTAGACTGAGGTGAAGAAAGACTCTTACAGAGAGCAGGTGTTGGAAATTGTGGTGCAGATGGACTGATACAGTAAGCAGAGTTTGGAGACTGGGGTGCAGAAGGACTGTTACAGAGAACAGAGTTTTGAGAATGGGGTGCAGAAGGATCCTTGCCGAGAACAGAGATTTCAGACTGAGGTGCATAAGGACTATTGCAGAGAGCAGTGTTTGGAGACTGAGGTGCAGAAGGACTGTTACAGAGAGCAGAGATTGGAGACTGGGGTGCATAAGGACCGTTACATAGAGCAGATTTTTGAGAGTGCACTACAGGAAGACTGTTACAGAGAGCAGAGTTTGGAGACTGGGGTGGAGAAGGACTGTTGCAGAGAGCCGAGGAAGGAAAGTGGGGTGCAGAAGGATCGTTGTGGAGAGCAGAGTATTGAGACTGGTGTGCAGAAGGACTGTTATAGAGAACAGAGTTTGGAGAAGGGGTGCAGAAGGACTGTTGTACAAAGCAGAGTTTTGAGACTTTGGTGCAGAAGAACTGTTGCAGACAGCAGAGTTCGGAGACTGAGGTGCAGAAGGACTGTTACAGAGAGCAGATTTTGGAGACTAAACTACAGGAGGACTGTTACAGAGAGCAGAGGTTGGAGACTGGGGTGGAGAAGGACTGTTTCAGAGTTCAGAGTTTGGAGACTGGGGTGCACAAGGATCGTTTCAGAGAGCAGAGTTTTTAGACTGAGGTGCAGAACGACTATTGCAGAGAGCAGATGTTGAAGATTTGGGTGCAGACGGACTTTTTCAGAGAGCAGATGTTGGAGACTGGGGTGCAGAAGATTGTTAAAGAGAGCAGAGGTTGGATACTGGGGTTCAGAAGGACCATTGCCGAGATCAGAGTTTGGGAACTGAGGTGAAGAAGTCTCCTTGCAGAGAGCAGAGTTCTCAGACTGAGGTGCAGAAGGACTGTTGCAGAGAGCAGAGTTTGGTGGCTGGGGTGATTAAGGACTGTTACAGAGAGAAGAGTTTGGAGACTGGGTTACGGAAGCATCTTACTGAGAGCAGAGATTTGAGACTGAGGTGAAGAAGCACTGTTACAGAGAGTAGAGGTTGGAGGCTGAGGTGCAGAAGGACCCTTGCTGAGAGCAGACGTTGGAGACTGAGGTGCAAAAGGACTGTTGCAGAGAGTAGAGGTTTTAGACTGCGATGTAGAAGGACTTTTACAGAGAGCAGAGGTTGGAACCTGAGGTGCAGAAGGACTGTTATAGGAAGCAGAGTTTTGAGACTGGGGTGCAGAAGGACTAATACAGAAAGCAGATATTGGAGTCTGGGATACAGAAAGACCGTTACAGAGAGTACAGTTTGTATTCTGCAGTATAGGAGAACTGTTACAGAGAGCAGAGGTTGGAGAAGGGGGTGCAGAAGACTGTAAAAGAGAGCAGATGTTGGTAACTAGGGTGCCGAAGGACTTGTGTAGAGATCAGAGGTTGGTGACAGCGGTGCAGAAGGATCTTACAGAGAGCAGAATTTGTAGACTGAAGTGCAGAAGGACTGTTCTGGAGATCAGAGGTTGGAGACTGGGGTGCCCTAGGATCATTGGAGAGAGCAGAGTTTAAATACTGGGGTGCAGAAGGATCGTTGCAGACAGCAGAGTTTGAAGACTGGGGTTCAAAAGGCCTGTTACAGAGAGCAGAGGTTGGAGACTGGCGTGCAGAAGGTTCGTTGTAGAGAGCAAAATTTTGGACTGGGGTGCAGAACGATTGTTATAAAGAACAGAGTTCGAAGACTGGGGTGAAGAAGGATTGTTAAGGAGAGCAGAGGTTGGAGGCTGGGTTGCAGAGAGACTGTTGTAGAGAGCAGATGGCTGGACACTGGGGTGTATAAAGACTGTAGCGGAGAGCACAGGTTCACATTGGGGTGCAGAAGGACTGTTGAGGAGAGCAGAGGTTAGAGACTGGGTTACAGAAGGACTGTTACAGAGGCAGAGGTTGAAGATTTGGTGGAGAAGGTCTGTTGCAGAGAGAAGATGTTGGAGATTTGGGTGCAGAAAGAATGTTGCAGAGAGCAGACTTTGTAGGACTGAGGTGAAGAAAGACTCTTACAGAGAGCAGGTGTTGAAAATTGTGGTGCAGATGGACTGATACAGTAAGCAGACTTTGGAGACTGGGGTGCAGAAGGATTGTGGCAGAGAGCAGAATTTGTAAACTGAGGTGCAGAAGCACTGTTACAGAGAGCAGAGGTTGCAGAATGGGGTGCAAAAGACCTATTACTGAGAGCAGAGATTGGAGATTGGTGTGCAGAAGGACTGTTACAGAGAGCAGAGTTTTGAGAATGGGGTGCAGAAGGATCCTTACTGAGAACAGAGATTTCAGACTGAGGTGCAGAAGGACTGTTGCAGAGAGCAGAGTTCAAAGACTGAGGTGCAGAAGGACTGTTACAGAGAGCAGAGATTGGAGACTGGGGTGCAGAAGGACCGTTACATAGAGCAGATTTTTGAGAGTGCACTACAGGAGGACTGTTACAGAGAGAAGAGGTTGGAGACTGGAGTGGAGAAGGACTGTTGAAGAGCTCAGGAAGGAGCCTGTGGTGAAGATGGATCGTTGGGGAGAGCAGAGTATTGAGACTGGTTTGCAGAAAGACTGTTACAGAGAATAGAGTTTGGAGAAAAAGTGCAGATGGACTGTTGCACGGAGCGGAGGTTTGAGACTTTGTTGCAGAAGGACTGTTGCAAATAGCAGAGTTTGGAGACTGAGGTGCAGAAGGACTGTTACAGAGAGTAGAGGTTGGAGACTGGGGTGCACATGGAGTGATACAGAAAGCAGAGGTTAGAGACTGAGGTGCAGAAGGACCATTACAGAGAGAAGATTTTGGAGACTACACTACAGGAGGACTGTTACAGAGTGCAGAGGTTGGGAGACTGGGGTGGATAATGACTGTTTCAGAGAGCAGAGTTGTTAGACTGAGGTGCAGATCAACTGTTGCAGAGAGCAGATGTTTGAGACTGGGGTGCAGAAGAACTTTTTCAGAGAGCAGATGTTGGAGACTAGGGTGCAGAAGCATTGTTACAGGGCAGAGGTTGGATACTGGAATTCAGAAGGACCATTGCAGAGATCAGAGTTTGGGAACTGAGGTGAAGAAGGATCGTTGTAGAGAGCAGTGTTTTCAGACTGAGGTGCAGAAGGACTGTTGCAGATACCAGAGGTTGGAGACTGGGGTGTAGAAAGACTGTTGCAGGGACAAGAATTTGAGACAGCGGTTCTAAAGGACTGTTGCAGAGAGCAGAGTTTGGAATCTTAGATGAAGAAAGACTTTTACAGAGAGTAGAGTTTGGAGACTGAGGTTCAGAAGGATTGTTACTGAGAGTAGAGGTTGGAGACTGGGGTGCAGAAGGACTGATACAGAAAGTAGAAGTTGGACACTGGGGTGCAGAAGTATCCTTACAGAAAGCAGAGGTTGGAGTTAGCAGTACAGAAGGAATGTTATAGAGAGCAGAGGTTGGAGACTGGGGTGCAGAAGGACTGTTTTAGAGAGTAGATGTTAGATACTGGGGTGCAGAAGAACTATTGCAGAGAGCAGAATTTGGCGACTAAGGTGCAGAAGGATTGTTGCAGGGAGAAGATTTTGGAGACGGAGGTGCTGAAGGACTCTTCCAGACAACAGAGGTTTGAGAATGGGGTGCAGAAGGACCGTTGCAGAAAGCAGAGTTTGGAGACTGCAGTACAGAAGGACAGTTGAGAGGTGAGATGAAGTACAGAAGGACTGTTGAGAGGTGAGATTAAAAAGAATTGTTACAGAAAGCAGAGTTTCTAGACTTGGGGTCAGAATGATCATTGCACAGAGCAGAGTTTTCAGACTGAGGTGAAGAAGGACTGTTTCAGAGAGCAGATGTTGGAGACTGGGGTACAGAAAGACTTTTGCAGAGAGCTGACGTTGGAGACTGGATTGCAAAAGGATCGTTGCAGAGAGCAGAGGTTGGAGACTGGAGTGCAAAACGATTGTTACAGAGAGGAGAGGTTCGAGACTGGGATGCAGAAGAACGATTGCAGAGAGCAGAGTTTGGGGACTGATGTGCAGAAAAATTATTACAGAGAATAGTAGTTGGAGACTGGGGTGCAGAAAGACTGTTGCAGAGATCAGAGGTTGGAGACTGGGATGCAGAAGACTGTAGAAGAGAGGAGAGGTTGGAGACTGGGGTGTAGAATGACTGTTGCAGAGAGCAGACGTTGGAGACTGGGATGCGGAAGGATCGTTGCAGAAAGCAGATGTTGGATACTGGGGTATAATAAGACGTTTACAGAGAGCAGAGGTTAGAGACTGGGATGCAGAAGGATTGTTGCAGAGAGCAGAGGTTGGAGACTGAGGTGCAGAAGGACTGTTACAGAGAGCAGAGGTTTTAGACTGGGTTGCAGAATAACTGATACGAAAAGTAGAGTTGAGATACTGGGGTGCAGAAGGACTGTTACAGAGAGTAGAGTTTGTAGCCTCGGGTGCAAAACGACAGCTGCAGAGAACAGAGGTTGGATACTGGGGTGCACAAGAGCCGTTGCAGAGAGATAAGTTTGGAGACTGAGGTGCAGAATCACTGTTTCAGAGAGCAAAGGTTGGAAGAAGGACTGTTACAGAGAGCAGAGATTTTAGACTTGGGTGCAGAATAACTGATACGTAAAGTAGACTTTGGAGACTGGGGTGCAGAAGGACTTTTACAGAGAGCAGAGTTTGTAGCCTGGGGTGCAGAAAGACAGCTGCAGTGAACAGAGGTTGGATACTGGGGTGCACAAGGGCTGTTGCAGAGAGATAAGGTTGGAGACTGAGGTGCCCAATTACTGTTACAGAGAGCAACGTTTGGAGAACGGGGTGCAGAAGGATCTTACAGAGAGCAGACGTTGGAGACTGGGATGCAGAAGGATCGTTGCAGAGAGCAGAGGTCGGAGACTGGGGTGTAGAAGGACTTTTGCAGAGAGCAGAGATTGCACACTGGGGTGCAGAAGGCCTTTTACAGAGAGCAGAGTTTGGAGACTGGGTTGCAGAAAACCTGTAACAGAGAGCAGATGTTGGAGACTGGGGTGCAGAAGGATTGTTACAAATAGCACAGTTTGGAGACTGTTGTTTAGAAGGATTGTTGCAGAGAGCAGAAGTTTCAGACTGAGGCTTAGAAGAACTGTTACAGAGAGCAGAGGTTGAAAATTGGGGTGTAGAAGGACAGTTATCGAGAGAAGAGCTTGGAGACTGTCATACAGAACGACTGTTACAGAGCAGAGTTTGTAGACGGGGTGTAGAAGGACCTTTGCAGAGAGCAGATGTTTGAGACTGAGATGCAGAAGGATTGTTACAGAGAGCAGAGATTGGAGACTGGGGTGCAGAAAGACAATTACAGAGAGCAAATGATGGAGACTGAGGTGCATCAGGACTTTTACAAAGAGAAGAGTTTGGGGACTGAGGTGAAGAAGGATCGTTGCAGAGAGCAGATGTTGGAGACTGGGGTGCAGAAGGACTGTTACATAGAGCACAGGTTGGAGACTGGGGTGCAGAAGAAATGTTGCAGAGAGCAGAGGTTGGAAACTAAGGTGCAGAAGAATTGTTACACAGAGCACATTTTGGTTACTGGGGTGTAAAATGACTGATACAGAAAGCAGATGTTGGAGACTGGGGTTCAGAAGTACTTTAGCAAAGAGCAGAATTTGGAGACTGGGGTGCAGAAGGACTGTTGTAGAGAGCAAAGTTTGGAAACTCATTTGCAGAAAGATTTTTGCAGAGAGCCGAGTTTTAAGACTGAGGTGCAGAAGGACTGTTTCAGAGAGCAGATGTTGAATCCTGGGGTAGAGAAGGACTGTTACAGAGAGCAGAGTTTTGAGACTGGGGTGCAGAAGGATCGTTGCATAGAGCACAGTTTGGAGACTGGGGTGCAGAAGGCCAGTTACAGTGAGCAGAGTTTGAAAACTGGGTTGCAGAAGGCCTGTTACAGAGAGCAGAGTTTGGAGCCTTGGTGGCAGAAGACTGATACAGAGAGCAGAGTTTAGAGAATGGGTTGCAGAAGGACCATACAAAGAGCAGAGTTTGGAGACTGAGTTGTAGAAGGACTTTTACAGAGATTAGAGGGTGGAGACAGGGGTGCAAAAGGAGTTTTACAGAGAGCATTGTTTGGAGAATGGGGTTCTAAAGAACTGTTACTGAGAGCAGAGGTTGGAGACAGGGGTCCAGAAGGACTGTTTCAGAGAGCAGAGTTTGGAGACTGAGGTGCAGAAGGACTGTTACAGAGAGCAGATTATAAGGATCGTTACATAGAGAAGAGTTTGGATACTGGGATGCAAAAAGACTTTTACAGAGAGCAGAGATTCGAGATTGGGGTGCAGAAGAACTGTTACAGAGAGCAGAGGTTAAAGACTGGGGTGCAGAAACCCTGTTACAAGAACAGAGGTTGGATACTGAGGTGCAGAAAGACTGTTACAGAGAGCAGAGGTTTTAGACTGAGGTGCAGAGGATTCGTACAGAGAGAAGAGGTTGGAGACTGAGGTTTAGAAGCACTGTTACAAAGAGCAGAGGTTAGAATCTGTGGTGCAGATGGATCATTGCAGAGAGCAGAGGTTGGAGACTGAGGTGCTGAGGTGCAGAAGGATCGTTACAGAGAGCAGAGTTTGGAGACTGGGATAAGAAAGACAGTTACAGAGAGCACAGTTTGGTGACTAGGGTGTAGAGGAAGTGTTGCAGTGAGCAGAGATTGGAGACTGGGGTGCTGAAGTCCTGTTAAAGAGAGCAGATGTTAAAAACTGGGATGCAGAAAGAGTTTTACAGATAGCACAGTTTATAGACTGGGGTGCAGAAGGATATTATAGAGAGTAGAGTTTGGAGACTGAGGTGCAGAAGGACTCTTACAGAGAGCAGAGTTCGGAGACTGTTGCAAAATGATTGTTGCAGAGAGCAGAGTTTTAGACTTTGGTGCAGAAGGACTGTTGCAGAGAGAAGAGGTTGGAGACTGAGGTAAAGAAGGACTTTTGCAGAGAGCAGAGGTTGGAGACTGGGGTGCAGAAGGACTGTTGCAGAGAGCAGAGTTTGGAGACTGGAGTGCAGAAGGACTGTTGCGGAGAGCAGAGGTTGGAGACTGGGGTGCAGAAGGACTGTTGCAGAGAGCAGAGTTTGGAGACTAAGGGGCAGGAGGATTGTTACAGGTTACAGAGTATGCAGACTGGGGTGCAGAAGGACTTTTTCAGAGAGAAGACGTTGGAGACTGGGGTGTAGAAGGACTGTTGCAGAGAGCAGAGTTTGGAGACTGGAGTGCAGAAGGACTGTTACAGAGAGCAGAGGTTGGATACTGAGGTGCAGAAAGACTTTTAGATAGAGCAGAATTTGGAGACTAGGGTGCAGAAGGATTGATACAGAAAGCAGAGTTTGGAGTATGTGCTGCAGAAAAATCTTTACAGAGAGAAAAGTTTGAAGACTGAAGTATAGAAGGACTGTTTCATAGAGAAGAGGTTGGAGACTGAGGTGCAGAAGGATAGATACAGAGAACAGAGATTGGAGACTGGGGTTCAGAAAGACTGATACAGAAAGCAGAGTTTGGAGACTGGGGTGTAGAAGGACTGTTACAGAGAGCAGAGTTTGGAGACTCAGGTGCAGAAGGACTGTTACAGGAAGCAGAGTTTTGAAATTGGGGTGCAAAAGGACTTTTACAGAGAGCAGATGTTGGAGACTGTCATATAGGACTGTTATCCAGAACAGATGTTGGAGACTTGGGTGCAGAATGTCTCTTACATAGAGCACAGGTTGGATACTGAGGTGCAGAATGATAGATACAGAAAAAAAGATGTTGGAGACTGGTTTTTAGACAGACTGATACAGAAAGCAGAGGTTGGAGACTGGGGTGTAGAAGGACCGTTACGAAGAGCCGAGGTTGGAGACTGCGGTACAGAAGGACTGTTACAGAGAGCAGATGTTCGAGACTGGGGAGCAGAAGGACTGTTGCAGAGGACAGAGGTTGGAGACTGGGGTGGAGTAGGAATGTTAAAGAGAGCATAGTTTGGAAACTGGAGTGCAGATAGATCTTACAGAGAGCAGAGGTTGGAGACTGTGGTGCAGAAGAACTGTTGCAGAGAGCAGACATTGGAGACTGGGGTCCAGAAGGATCGTTGCAGAGAGCAGAGTTTGAAGACTGGGGTGAAGAAGGACTGTTCCAGAGAGAAGACTTTAAAGACTGTTGTGCGGCAGGACTGTTGCAGAGAGCAGATGTTGGAGACTGGGGTGGAGAAGAATCGTTGCAGAGAGAAGAGGTTGGAGACTGTTGTGCAGAAGTACTCTTACAGACTGCAGAGTTTAAAGACTTGGTTGCAAAAGGATCTTACAGAGAGCAGAGTTGGGAGACTGAGGTTCAGAAGGACTGTGAGAGAGAGCAGAGGTAAGAGACTGAGGTGCAGAAGGACTGTTACAGAGAGCAGAGGTTGGATACAGGGCTGCAGAAGCATCTTACAGAGAGAAGAATTTGGAGACTGAGGTGCAGAAGGACTGTTGCAGAGATCAGAAGTTGGAGAATCGGGTGCAGTTGGATCATTGCAGAGAGCAGATTTTAGAGACTGAGGTGCAGAAGGCCTGCTACATAGAGAAGAGTTTGGAGACTGGCTTGCAGAAGGCCTGTTACAGAGAGCAGACTGAGGTGCAGGTGGACTGTTACAGAGAGCAATGTTTTGAGACTGGGGTGCAGAAGGATCGTGAGGAGAGCAGAGGTGTCAGACTGAGGTGCAGAAGGACTGTTACAGAGAGCAGAGGTTGGAGACTGAGGTGTAGAAGGACTGTTACAGATAGCAGAGTTTGGAGACTGAGGTGCAGAAAGACTGTTACAGAAAGCAGAGGTTGGAAATTGGGGTGCAGAATGACCATTACAGAGATCAGAGTTTGGTGACTGTGGTATAGAAAAACTGTTACAGGGCGCAGAGTTTGGAGACTGGGGTGCAGAAGAAATGTTACAGAGAGAACAGGTAGGAGACTGAGGTGCAGAAGGATAGATACAGAGAGCAGAGGTTTGAGACTGGGGTTAAGAAGGACCTTTACAGAGAGCAGTTGTTGGAGACTGGGGAGCAGAAGGACTGTTGTAGAGGACAGAGTTTGAAGACTGGGGTGCCGCATAACACTTGCAAAAAGCAGAGGTTAAATACTAGGGTGAATAAGGAATGTTACAGAGAGAAGAATTTGGAAACTGGAGAACAGGTAAGAGACTGAGGTGCAGAAGGATCTTACAGAGAGAAGAGTTTGAAGACTGTGGTGCAGAAGGACTGTTGCAAAGAGCAGAGATTGGAGACTGAGGTGCAGAAGTTCTGTTACATAGAGCAGAGGTAGAAGAAACGGGTGCAGAAGGATCTTACAGAGAGCAGAATTTGGAGACTGAGGTGCAGAAGGACTATTGTAGTGGTCAGAGTTTGGAGACTGGGGTGAAGTAGGATCATTGCAGAGAACAGAGTTTGGAGACTGGGGTGCTGAAGTGTTGTTGAAGAAAGCAGAGTTTGGAGACTGGCGTGCAGAAGGCCAGTTACAGAGAGGAGAGTTTGGAGACTGGGGTGGAGAAGGACTGTTATACAGAGCAGTGTTTGGAGACTCGGTTGCTGAAGGATCTTACAGAGAGCAGAGTTTGGAGACTAAGGTGCAGGTGGACTGTTACAGAGAACAGAGGTTGGGGATTAAGGTGTAGAAGGACTGTTACAGAGAGGAGTGTTTGGAGACTAAGGTGCAGAAGGACTGTTACAGAAAGCAGAGTTTCAAAACTGGGCTGCAGAAAGATCATTAGAGAGAGCAGAGGTTGAAGACTGCGGTATAGGTCTGTTACCGTGAGCAGAGGTTAGAGACTGGGGTGCAGAAGGACTCTTACATAGAGCACAGGTTAGAGACTAAGGTGCAGAAGGATAGATACAGAGAACAGAGGTTGGAGACTGGGGTTCAGACAGACTGATACAGAAAGCAGAGATGGAGACTTTGGTGTAGAAGGATCGTTACAAAGAGCAGAGGTTGGAGACTGCGGTACAGAGGGACTGTTACAGAGAGCAGATCTCGGATTCTGGGGAGAAGAAAAAATGTTGCAAAGGACAGAAGTTGGAGATTGGGGTGGAGAAGGAATGTTACAGAGAGCAGAGTTGGGAAACTGGAGTGCAGAGAGATCTTACAAAGAGCAGAGTTTTGAGACTGTGGTGCAGAAGGACTGTTGCAAAATCAGACATTAGAGACTGGGTTCCAGCAGGATCGTTCAAGAGAGCAGATTTTAGAACCTGGGGTGCAGAGACTGTTACACAGAGCAAAGGTTGGAGACTGAGGTGCAGAAGGACTGTTAGGGAGAGCAGAGTTTGGAGACTGGGGTGCAGAAGGACTGTTACAGAGAGTAGAGTTTGGAGACTGGGGTTCAGATGGATCTTACAGAGAGCAGAGTTTGGAGACTGGGGTTCAAAAGCAGTGTTGCAGAGATCAGATGTTGGAGACTGGGGTGCCACAGGGCACTTGCAGAAGGCAGAGGTTAAATACTGGGGTGGAGAAGGAATGTTACAGAGAGCAGAGTTTGGAAACTGTAATGCAGAAGGATCTTACAGAGAGCAGAATTTGGAGACTGTGGTGCAGATGGAGTGATACAGTAAGCAGAGTTTGGAGACTGGGGTGCAGACGGACTTTTGCAGAGAGCAGAGTTTGTAGACTGAGGTAAAGAAGCACTATTACAGAGAGCAGAGATTAGAGAATGGGGTGCAAAAGGCCTGTTACAAAGAGCAGAGGTTGGAGACTGGGGTGCAGAAGGATCCTTGCAGAGAACAAAGTTTTCAGACTGAGGTGCAGAAGTACTGTTGCAGAGAGCAGAGTTTGGAGACAGAGGTGCAGAAGGAGTGTTACAGAGAGCAGAGATTGGAGAATTGGTTGCAGAAGGACCGTTACATAGAGCAGATTTTTGAGAGTGCACTACAGGAGGACTGTTAGAGAGGGCAGAGGTTGGAGACTGGGGTGGAGTAGGACTGTTGCAGAGATCAGAGGAAGGAGACTGGGGTGCAGAAAGATCTTTGTGGGAAGCAGATTATTGAGACTGGTGTTCAGAAGGACTGTTACAGAGAACAGAGTTTCGAGAAGGGGTTCAGAAGGATTGTTACAATTTACAGAGTTTTGATACTGGGATGCAGAAGAGTCTTACAAAAAGCAAATGTTGGAGACTGAGGTGCAGAAGGATGTTACAGAGAGTAGAGGTTAGAGACTGACGTGCAGAAGGACTGTTGCAGAGAGCAGATGTTAGAGACTGGGGTGCAGAAGGACTTTTTCAGAGAGCAGATGTTGGAGACTGAGGTGCAGAAGGATTGTTACAGAGAGCAGAGGTTGAATACGGGAGTTCAGAAGGACCATTGCAGAGATCAGAGTTTGGGAACTGAGGTGAAGAAGGATCGTTGCAGAGAGCAGAGTTTTCAGACTGAGGTGCAGAAGGACTGTTGCAGAGAGCAGATGTTGGAGACTGGGGTGCAGAAGGTTTGTTGCAGAGAGCAGAGGATGGAGACTAAGGTGCAGAAGGACTGTTGCTTATAGCAGAGGTTTGAGACTGGGGTGTAGAACGACTGTTGCAGGGACCAGAATTTGAGACAGCGGTGCTTAAGGACTATTGCAGAGAGCAGAGGTTGGAGACTGAGATGCAGAAGGACTGTTGCAGAGAGTAGAGGTTGGAGACTGAGGTACAGAAAGATTGTTACAGAGAGAAGAGGTTGGAGACTGGGGTTCAGAAGGATTGTTACAGATAGCACAGTTTGGAAACTGTTGTTTAGAAGGATTGTTGCAGAGAGCAGAAGTTTCAGACTGAGGCTTAGAAGGACTGTTACAGAGAGCAGAGGTTGAAAATTGAGGTGCAGAAGGAGCGTTATAGAGAGAAGTGGTTGGAGACTGGGGTGCAGAAAGACCATTTCAGAGAGCAGATATTAAAGACTGGGGTGCAGTCGGACTGTTACAGAGAGCAGACGTTGGAGACAGAGGTGCAGAAGGATTGTTACAGAGAGCAGAGATTGGAGACTGAGGTGCAAAAGGACTTTTACAGAGAGCAGAGGTTGGAGACTGAGGTGTAGAAAGATTGTTGCAAAGAAAAGAGTTTGGAGACTGGGGTGGAGAAGGACTGTTACAGAAAACAGAGGTTGGCAATTGAAGAGCAGATGGACCGTTACAAAGAGAAGAGGTTGGAGACTGTGATACAAAAGGACTTTTACAGAGAGCAGAGTTTACAGACTGGATAGAAGAAGGATCGTTGCAGAGAGCAGATGTTGGAGACTGTGGTGCAGAAGGACTGTTACAGAGAGCACAGGTTGGAGACTGGGGTGCAGAGGAAATGTTGCAGACAGCAGAGTTTGAAGACTTGAGTGCATAAGAACTTTGGCAGAGAGCAAAGTTTGGAGACTCTGGTGCAGAAGGACTGATACAGAGATCAGATGTTGGAGACTGGGGTGCAGAAGAATCATTTCAGAGAGCAGAGGTTGGAAACTAAGTGCAGAAGGATCGTTATACAGAGCAGATTTTGGTTACTGGCGTGTAACAGGACTGCTGCAGAGAGCAGAGGTTGGAGACTGAGGTGCAAAAGGACTGATACAGAGAGCAGATGTTGAAGACTGGGTTGCAGAAGTACTGTATCAGAGAGCAGAGATTAGAGACTGGAGTGCAGAAGAACTGTTGCAGAGAGCAGAGATTGGAGGACTGGGTGCAGAAGGACTGTTTCAGAGAACAGAGTGTGCACGATCAAAGTCTAGACCAATCTGCAAACTGGAGTATACAGTCATCTGAAAAAAGATGCCTCCCAGGGACTTGTAGGCACCTGGTTAGAGAGTCTGTATCGGGAGCTTCAACTCCAACTCCCGCTTTTAAAATCTCTGATACTCCTTTCTCTCCTCTCTTTTCACAAACACCCTTTCCCACTTTCAGGTTCAAGTGTATCGGACAAGTTGTGTGGTGTTCAGCACCATCTCTGTCCTTCTGTGTTCTCCCCACACCAGAGGGACAGAAAGTACGAGAACCTCGTTTCCCACACTCCCGCGACTGCAGGCCTCCATTTTAAGAGGTTCTGTCAAGATCAGCCAAACACTAGGCAGAGAGGAAGAAAGGAAAGGAAGAAAGCGGGTTGTTTTGGATCCCATAGAAGCAGCAGCAAACAGCCTGTAGAGGCAGGAACTAATCTCCTTGGTTCCAGGAGCTGTGTGTGCAGGCTTTTAGACAGCTGTTCCTGAATGTAGGTCACAGTAGCATGGAATGAGCGTCTCTTTCCAGGGAAGCTAGGGTTTCTATATATGGGTGGTGTCACCTGCCGTATTTTTCTTTTTTCTTCCAGATCTCACAACCATTTCATAACTTTTTTCTTTGTCAACTTCCTCGTACCCTAAGACATCAAGAGTTGTTCTTCATCTATACCTGACCACGGTGGCACTGACCACAATAGTGGATTACATCAGAGATGGTTCTAGATAACAGATCTGAGGAGGTAGGTTTGATGTCTGACCTGAGGGAATTGCATTATGTTGATGATGTCACAGCCATGGTAAAAGAGACCTGATAATTCCTGGTGAGCAATGACCCAACAGAGACTTTAAGTTTATCGTGGCCTGAAATCAAATGTCTATGCAAAACTGAGCTTTGAAATAACACCATCTACCTTCAGGTTGGGAATGAACATTACAACATGACTACAGACTGCTGTTACTGACTGGAGTGGGAGACTTACAGAAAGAAAATGATGGGTTCAACATTATTTTCCTCCTTTAAGTCAGGTTCAGATCATCAGAAATATTTCTCTCTGGAAACTGGTATAGGTTAATATCAGAATAAAACATCCAATTCTCCAAATTGCAGAAGTACAAAAGAAATTATAAATCCACAATTTCTCCAGGTCTCTCTTATGTAAATTAGGACTTTAATGGGACAATGATTGAGACCCTGTTAATTAGAATGGCAAAATACCAGTGGAATTAGACAAATCTCAGAGCCTTGAACCCTGAAATCTCCATTAAACCCTCTTTGCTGTCAGAAGCAGCACCTCGTCCTCCGAGGAGACTAGCTTTCCCTAAATTGAAGACCCTATGGTGACTCTACCTGGGCAGTTATCTTTTTTTTTTTTTTTAGATGGAGTGAGAGAGGAGAGGAGAGGAGAGGAGAGGGGGAGAGAAAAAGAGAGAGAGAGAATGAGAGAGAGAGAGAGAGAGAGAGAGAGAGAGAGAGAGAGAGAGAGAGAGAATTTTAATATTCATTTTCTAGATCTCGGCGGACACAACATCTTTGTTGGTATGTGGTGCTGTGGTGCTGAGGATCGAACCCCGGCCGTATGCGTGCCAGGCAAGCTTGAGCCACATCCCCCAGCCTAATTGTCTTTAAGATGCTCATCCATCATCCCACATTGTCACCAGACTCTTAATTGGGGTCTGATCTTAGAACGCCTCAGGTAAAAGTATAAAATATAGCCCAGGAGAGTATAAGGGTCACACCAAAATAAAATGTAAATATTTTACTGTATTTTGTTAATAGGAGCCTTAAGAATATATAAGAAAATTTGTTTGAGTCTTCTAGACCAAAGAAGTCAGGACATATTGCTGGATCATCTTGAATGCAGTCACAGGGACGTAATCACCAGAAATGTTAGGGCCAAGGAATTTCCTGAGCCATGGGGAGTGGCTATTAGACTCTCTTTGGTTGATGGACTGAAATCTGGACTCAGTGTTTGCTTAAGTTCAGTGACCAATATGATCCTGGAATAATGGAGAGGATGGTGATCAGAAATAAATAAGGTGTTGGATGGCGTGTTATGTGACCTTTTCCCTGGCCTCACAGCTGGATCTGGAGAAGGGCCTGGAGCACCAGCCTTCACTAAGGCCTCGTGGACATGCGTTCAGAAGGCAGCACCAGATCCTTGTGAAACCCCCAGCCGCTGCCCTCGGCAGCCTGGGAAGACATTAACAGATGGCATCGTTGAAACGAGCTCCCTTATTTCAGTGAGAATTGGGGACCCTGAAGTAGAACAGGCCATGTGGTGGAGCAGTGATCAGAACATTTGAATCTGTAGAGATTTTTGACAGTGGTAAATGATCGTGGTATTTATAGATGGGAAAAAATGGGCACCCTCCTAGAATAGTGCCTGTCCCATGTAATGTGAAACTCTTTCTTTTCACACTTCATTGGTGCATTGTAGTGGTCCATAATGGAGAGATTTGCTGACACATATTTGAACATGCACACAAAATAACCGTGAACTTTGGCCAATATCATTCCAATATTTCCCTTTTCCTCACCTTCTCCCCTGGTGCCTTGACTCTACTGATCTTCCTTCAACTTTCATGATTAGACTCCCTTCCCAACTTTCTTTACTTTTCCTCTCTAGCTTTAACAGAGGAAAAACATATGGCCCTTAACTTTCTGAGTAGCTTATTTCCCTTAATGTTCTGAAGATCCATCCATCTTCCACCATGACATAATTTTGTCCTTCTTTATGGCTGAATGAAATTCCAGTGTGCATATACCAGATGTTCTTTATTCATTCGTCCACTGATGTCACCTCGGCTTGTTCATGGGCATGTATGTGTCATTATAGTATGATGACTTCGATCCGCTGTGATAAATACCAAGCAGAGGTAGAGCTGGGTCGCAGGGTGGTCCATGGCTACTCCTGAGGGGCCTCCATCCCGATTTCCATGGTGGTTGTGCTGATTTACATGGCCACCAACAGGGTGAGAGTGCTCCTTTCTCTCCAATTCTCTCTTTGTCACACTGATTTCTATTTGTATTCTTGGTGGTTGCCTTTGTCACTGAAGTGAGATGAAATCTCAGGGTAGTCTTGACTTGCAAGTATTTTCATATATTTGTTGGCCACTCACATATTTTTTTCTAAGACGTGTCTGTTTAGTTAATTTAGTTTCCCATTTGGCAATTAGGTTATTTGATAATTGGGTTATTTAATGATTGTGGGTTTGATGTTAAGTTTTTTGAGTTCTTTATTAATATTCTGAATATTCATCCTCTTTTAGAAGAGCACCTCATAAAGATTTTCTCTCTTTCCATAGGTTCTCTCTTCATATTCTAATTGTCTCCTTTGCTGTGCAGAACCTTTTTAATTTGATGCCATCCTATTAGCTAACTTTTGGTGTTATCTCCTGAGATTTGGCATCCTATTGAGAAAGTCATTGCCTCTGCCTGTAGGTTGGAGTATTGACTTTGTTTTTTCCTAGAAACTGCATAATTTCTGGTCTAGTGCCTGAGTCTTTAATGCATTTTGAGTTGATTTTTTGCAGGGTGAGCGATAGTTCAGGTCTCATTCTTCTGCATTTGGACAGGGGTGTAGAAGGACTGTTTCAGAGAGTTGATGTTAATGACTGGGGAGCAGAAAAACTTTTACAGAGAGCAGAAGTTGGAGACTGAGGTGCAGAAGGAGTGTTACAGAAAGCAGAGTTTGGAGACTGGGGTGCACAACGATCATTGCAGAGAGCAGAGTTTTCAGACTGAGGTGCATAAGGACTGTTGCAGAGAGCAGAGGTTTGAGACTGGGGTGAAGAAGGACTGTTATTGAGAGCAGAATTTGGAGACTTGGTTGCAGAAGGATCTTACAGAAAGCAGAGTTTGGAGACTGAGGTGCAGAAGGACTGTAACATAGAGCAGAGTTTGGAGACTGTGGTGCAGAAGGACTGATAGAGAACGCAGAGGTTGGAGACTAGGGTGCAGAAGGACCATTACAGAGTGCAGAAGTTGGAGACTACGGTAAAAAAGGACTGTTACAGAGAGCAGAGAATGGAAATTGGGGATCTGAAGGACTGTTTCAGAGAACAGAGGTTGGAAACAGGGTTGCAGCAGGACCGATGAAGAAAGCAGAGGTTGGTGACTGAGGTGCAGAAGGACTGTTACAGAAAGTAGAGGTTGAAAACCATGTTTTAGAAGGACGTATATTGAAAGCAGAGGTTTGAGACTGGGGTGCAGAAGGACCATTACAGAGAGAAGAGGTTAGAGCCTGCGGTACAGAAGGACTGTTTCAGAGAGCAGAGGTCGGAGACTGGGGAGTAGAAGCACTGATGCAGAGAAGAGTTGTTGGAGACTGGGTTGCAGCAGGACCGATGAAGAAAGCAGAGATTGTAGCCTGGATTGGAGAAGGAATGTTACAGAGAACAGAGTTTGGAAACTGGGGTGCAGAATGACCTTAGAGAGAAGAGAGGTTGGAGACTGCAGTTCAGAAGGAGTGTTAAGGAGAGGAGATGTTGGAGACTGGGGTGCAGAAGGATGGTTTCAGAGAGCAGAGGTTGGAGACAGGGGTAAAGAAGGACGGTTGCATAGAGCAGAAGTTGGATTCTGAGGTGCAGAAAAACAGTTAAAGAGAGCAGAGGTTGGAGACTGGGGTGCAGAAGAATCGTTGAAGAGAGCAGAGATTGGAGACTGAGTTGTAGAAGAATCGGTGAAGAGAGCAGAAGTGGAGACTCGGCTGCAAAAGGATCGCTAAAGAGATAAGAGGTGGGAGACTGCCGTGCAGAAGGACTGTTACAGAGAGCACAGGTTGGAGACTGGGGTGCAGAAGGAATGTTGCAGAAAGCAGAGGTTGGAGACTGGGGTGTAGAAGGACTGTTGCAGAGAGCAGAGGTGGGAGACTGAGAATCAGAAGGACTGTTACACAGAGCAGACGTTAGAGAGTGGGGTGAAAAATTATGATACAGAAATCAGAGGTGTGAGACTGGGGTGCAGAAGGAACATTACAGAGAGCAGAGGTTGCAGACTGGCGTGCAGAAAAAAGGTTTCAGAGAGCAGAGTTTGGAGACTGGGGTGCATAAGGCCTGCTACAGAGAGCAGAGGTTGGAGACTGGGTTGCAGAAGGACTGTTACAGAGAGGAAGAGTTTTGAGGCTGGGTTGCAGAAAGATCTTACAGAGAGCAATGGTTTGTGACTGTGGTGCAGGACGAATGTTACAGAGAGCAGTTATTGGAGACTGCGGTGCAGAAGGACAGTGCAGAGAGCAGAGGTATCAGACTGAGGTGCAGAAGGACTGTAACAGAGAGCAGAGTTTAAAGACTGAAGTGCAGCAGGAATGTTACAGAGAGCAGAGTTTGGTGACTGAGGTGCAGAAGGACTGTTACAGAAAGCAGATTTTGGAAATTGGCTTACAGAGAGACCGTTACAGAGAGCAGAGTTTGGAGACTGTGGTATAGAAAGACTGTAACAGAGAGCAGAGGTTGGAGTATATAGTGCAGAAAGACTGTTAGGGAGAGCAGAGATTGGAGACTGGGGTGCAGAAGGATTGTTACAGAGAGCAGAGGTTGGAGACTGGAGTGCAGAAGGACTGTTACACAGAGAAGAGTTTTAAGACTGGGGTGTAGAAGGACTGTTGCAGAGAGTAGAGGTTGGAGACTTGGGTGAAAAAGGACTGTTGCAGAGAGAAAAACTTGGAGAATGAGGTGCAGAAGGACTGTTTAGAGGAGACGTTGGAGACTAGGGTCCAGAAGGATCGTTGCAGAGAGCATAGGTTGGACTGAGATGCAAAAAGAGTGTTACAGAGAGCAGAGGTTTGAGACTGGCGTGCAGAAGGCCTGTTAAGGAGAGCAGAGTGTGGAGAAGGGTTCCAGAAAGACTGTTACAGATCACAGAGTTTGGAGACTGGGTTTAAGAATGATCTAACAGAGACCAGATGTTGGGGATCCAGGTGCAGAAGGACTGTTACAGAGAGTAGTAGTTGGAGACTGAGGTGCAAAAGGATCGTAGTAGAGAACAGCGTTTTAAGACTCAGGTGCAGAAGGACTGTTGCAGAGACCACAGGTTGGAGACTGGGGTGCAGAAGTCCTGTTGCAGAGAGCAGAGGTTGGAGACTGAGGTGTAGAATTATAGTTACAGAGAGCAGAGTTTGGTGACTGAGTTGCATAAGTACTGTTACAGCGAGCAACATTTAGAGACTGGTGTGCAGAAAGATCTTCCAGAGACCAGAGGTTGGAGACTGGGGGAAGAAGGACTGTTGTAGAGAGCAGATGTTGGAGACTGGGGTCCAGAAGGATTCTTGCAGAGAGTAGAGGTTGGAGACTAGGGTGCAGAAGTCCTCTTACAGAGAGCAGAGTTTGGAGACTGGTGTGCACAAGGCCTGTTAAAAAGAGATGAGATTGGAGACTGGGGTGCAGAAGGACTGTTACAGAGAGCAGAGTTTGCAGACTGGGTTTCAGAAGGGTCTTACAGAGAGATGAGGTTGGAGACTGATTTACAGAAGGACTGTTGCAGAGAGCAGACGTTGGACACTGGTGTGCAGAAGAATCATTGGGGCGAGCAGAGTATAGAGACTGGGGTGTAGATGGACTGTTGAAGAGAGCAGAGGTTAAAGTCTGGGTGTAGAAGGACTGTTTTAGAGAGCAGATGATGGAGACTTGTGTGCAGATGGACAGTTTCATAGAGCAGAGATTGGAGACTGAGGTACAGAAGGACTGTTAAAGAGAGCAGAGTTTGAGACTGGGCTGCAGATGGATTATTGCAGAGAGCAGAGTTTTCAGACTGAGGTACAAAAGAACTTTTGCAGAGAGAAGATGTTGGAGACTGGGGTCCACAAGGACTGTTGCAGAGAGCAGAGTTTGGAGACTGGTGTGAAGAAGGATCTCTGCAGAGAGCACAGGTATGAGACTGGAATGCAGAAAGATCGTTTCAGAAAGCACAGGTTGGAGACTGGTGTGCAGAAGGAATGATGTAGAGAGAAGTATTTGGAGACTTGGGTGCAGAAGGTCTGTTACAGAGAGCAGAGTTTGGAGACTGGGGTAATGAAGGACTGTTACAGAAAGCAGAGTTTGGAGACTGGGTTGCAGAAGGATCTAACAGAGAGCAGAGGTTGGAGACTGAAGTGCAGAAAAACTGTTACAGAGGGTGGAGGTGGGAGACTGATGTGCAGAAGGACAGTTACACAGAGCACAGGTTGGAGACTGGGGTGCAGAAGGACTGACACAGAAAGCAGAGGTTGGAGACTCGGGTTCAGAAGTACCCTTACCGAGAGCAGAGCTTGGAGAATGCAGTACAAATGGACTGTTAAAGAGAGCAGAAGTTGGAGACTGGGGTGGAGAATGACTGTTGCAGAGAGCAGATTTTGGAGACTGGGGTGCAAAAGAAGTGTAGTAAAGAGTAGAGGATGGAGACTGGGGTGAAGAAGGACTGTTGCAGAGAGCAGAGGTTTTACACTGGGATGTAGAAGGACTGTTGCAGAGAGTAGAGGTTGCAGACTTAGGTGCAGAAGGACAGTTACACAGAGCACAGGTTGGAGACTGGGGTTCAGAAGGACTGATACAGAAAGCAGAGGTTGGAGACTCGGGTGCAGAAGTACCCTTACAGAGAGCAGAAGTTTGAAAATGCAGTACACAAGTACTATTACAGAGAGCAGAGTTTGGAGACTGGGGTGGAGAATGACTGTTGCAGAGAGCAGATGTTGGAGAGTGAGTTTCAGAAGAACTGTTACAGATGGCAGAGTTTGGAGACTGTGGTGAAAAACGACTGATACAGAAAGCAGATGTTGGGTACTGGGGTGCATAAGGACCCTAACAGAGAACAGAGGTTGCAGATGCAATACAGAAGGACTGTTACAGAGAGCAGAGGTTGGAGACTGGGGTGCAGAAGAACTGATGTAGAGAACATATGTTGGAGACTGGGGTGCAGAAGTATCGTTGGGGCGAGCACAGAATTGAGACTGGAGTGTAGAAGGACTGTTGCGGAGAGCAGAGTTTGAAGAATGGGATGCAGAAGGATCGTTGGGGCGAGCAGAGTATGGGGACTGGGCTTTAGAAGGACTGTTGCAGAGAGCAGAGGTTGAAGACTAGGGTGTCGAAGGACTGTTTCAGAGAGCAGAATTTGGAGACTTGGGTGCAGAAGGACTGTTTCAGAAAGCAGAGGTTGGAGACTGAGGTGCAGAAAGACTGTTACATTGAGCAAAGTTTGGAGACTGGGGTGCAGAAGGACTGATAGATAAAGCAGATGTTGGAGACTGGGGTGCAGAAGGACCATTACAGAGGGCAATGTTTGGAGAATCCGTTACAGAAGGACAGTTACAGCCAGCAGAGGTTGGAGACTGGTATGCAGAAAGATCTTTCAGAGAGCAGATATTGGAGACTGGGGTGCAAAAAGACTGTTGTAGAGAGCAGAGGTTGGAGAATGGGGTGCAGAATATCGTTGAAGAGAGTAGAAGTTGGAGACTGGGGTTCTGAAGGCCTCGTACAGAGAGAAAAGTTTGGAGACGAGATACAGAAGGCCTGTTACAGAGAGCAGAGTTTAGAGACTGGGTGCAGAAAGACTGTTACAGACATCAGAGTTTGAATACTGGGTTTCCGAAGGGTCTTACAGAGAGCAGAGTTTTGAGACTGAGGAACAGAAGGACTGTTACTAAGAGCAGAGTTTGGAGACTGCGTGCAGAAGGATTATTGCAAAGAGAAGAGATTTCAGACTGAGGTACAGAAAAACTGTTGCAGAAAGCAGATGTTGTAGACTGGGTTACACAAGGACTGTTATAGCGAGCACAGGTATGAGACTGGGGTGCAGAAGCATTGTTGCAGAGAGCAGAGTTTGGAGACTGGGATAATGAAGGACTGTTACAGAGAGCAGAGTTTGGAGACTAAGTTGCAGTAAAATCTTACAGAGAGCAGAGGTTGGAGACGGAAGTGCAGAAGCACTGTTACAGAGAGTTTAGGTTGGAGACTGAGGTGCAGAAGGACAGTTGCAGAGAGCAGAGGTTGGAGACTGAGGTGCAGAAGGACGGTTTCAGAGAACAGAGGTTCTAGACTGGGATGTAGAAGGACTGGTGCAGAGAGTAGACGTTGGAGATTGGGGTCCAGAAGGACTGTAGCAGGGAGCAGACTTGAAGACTAAGGTGCAGAAGTACAGTTACACAGAGCAGAGTTCGGAGATTGGGGTGAAGAAGGACTGATACAGAAAGCAGAGGTTCGAGACTCAGGTGCAGAAGTGCCCTCAGAGAGAGCAGAGGTTGGAGAATGCAGTACAGAAGAACTGTTACAGAGAGCAGAGATTGGAGACTGGGGTGGAGAATGACTGATGAAGAGAGCAGATGTTGGAGACTGGGGTGCAAAAGGACTGCTGCAGAGAGCAGAAGATGGAGAGTGGGGTGAAGAAGGACTGTTGTAGAGACCAAAAGTTGCAGACTGAGTTGCAAAAGGACTGATGTACAGAACAGATGTTGGAGCCTGGGGTGCAGAAGGATAGTTTAGGCTAGCAGAGTATGGAGACTAGGGTGTAGAAGGACTTTTGCAGAGAGCAGATGTTTGAGACTTGGGTGCAGAAGGACTGTTGCATAGAGCAGTGATTGGAGACTGAGGTACAGAAGGAGTGTTACAGAGAGCAGAGTTTGGAGACTGGTGTGCAGAAGGATCTCTGCAGAGAGCACAGGTATGAGACTGGGGTGCAGAAGGATCGTTGCAGAAAGCACAGGTTGGAGACTGGTGTGCAGAAGGAATATTGTAGAGAGAAGTATTTGGAGACTTGGGTGGAGAAGGTCTGTTACAGAGAGCAGAGTTTGGAGACTGGGGTAATGAAGGACTGTTACAGAAAGCAGAGTTTGGAGACTGGGTTGCAGAAGGATCTAACAGAGAGCAGAGGTTGGAGACTGAAGTGCAGAAGAACTGTTACAGAGGGTGGAGGTGGGAGACTGAGGTGCAGAAGTACAGTTGCATGAGCAGAGGTTGGAGACTGAGGTGCAGTAGGACTGTTGCAGAGAGCAGAGGTTTTAGACTGGGATGTAGAAGGACTGTTGCAGAGAGTAGACGTTGGAGATTGGGGTCCAGAAGGACTGTAGCAGAGAGCAGACTGGAGACTAAGGTACAGAAGTACAGTTACACAGAGCAGAGGTTGGAGATTGGGGTGCAGAAGGACTGACACAGAAAGCAGAGGTTCGAGACTCTGGTGCAGAAGTACCCTTAGAGAGAGCAGAGGTTGGAGAATGCAGTACAGAAAAACTGTTACAGAGAGCAGAGATTGGAGACTGGAGTGGAGAATGACTGATGAAGAGAGTAGATGTTGGAGACTGGGGTGCAAAAAGACTGCTGCAGAGAGCAGAAGATAGAGAGTGGGGTTTAGAAGGACTGTTGCGGAGACCAGAGGTTGCAGACTGAGTTGCAGAAGGACTGATGTAGGAAACAGGTGTTTGAGCCTGGGGTGCAGAAGGATCGTTTAGGCGAGCAGAGTATAAAGACTAGGGTGTAGAAGGACTTTTGCAGAGAGCAGATGTTGGAGACATGGGTGCAGAAGGACTGTTTTATAGAGCAGTGATTGGAGACTGAGGTACAGAAGGACTGTTACAGAGAGCAGAAGTTGGAGACTGGGGTGCAGATGGATTATTGCAGAGAGCAGAGTTTTCAGACTGAGGTACAGAAACACTGTTGCAGGAGGCAGATGTTGGAGACTTGGATTCAAAAGGACTGTTGCAGCTACCAGAGGTTTTAAATTGGGGTGCAGAAGAATCGTTGCAGAGAGCAGAGGTTGAAGACTAAGGTGCAAAAGTGCAGTTACACAGAGCACAGTTTGGAGACTGGGTTGCAGAAGGAGTGACATAGAAAGCAGAGGTTGGAGTCTCAGGTGCAGAAGTACCCTTACCCAGAGCAGAGTTTGGAGAATGCAGTACAGATGGACTGTTACAGAGAGCAGAGGTTGGAGACTGGGGTGGAGAATGACTTTTGCAGAGAGCATATGTTGGAGACTGGGGTGCAAAAGGACTGTAGCAGAGAGTAGAGGATGGAGACTGGGGTTCAGAAGGACTGTGGCAGAGAGCAGAGGTTCTACACTTGGATGTAGAAGGACTGTTGCATAGAGTAGAGGTTGGAGACTAAGGTGCAGAAGGACATTTACACAGAACACAGGTTGGAGACTGGGGTTTCGAATGACTGATACAGAAAGCAGAGGTTGGAGACTCAGGCGCAGAAGTACCCTTACAGAGAGCAGAAGTTGGGAAATGCAGTAAAGAAGGACTATTAAAGAGAGCAGAGTTTGAAGATTGGGGTAGAGAATGACTGTTGCAGAGAGCAGATGTTGGAGACTGGGGTGCAAAAGGACTGTTGCAGAAAGCAGAGGATGGAGCCTGTGTTGCAGATGGACTATTGCAGAGAGCAGACATTGCAGACTGAGTTGCAGAAGGACTGTTACAGAGGGCAGAGTTTGGAGACTGTGATGCAAAACGACTAAGACAGAAAGCAGATGTTGGGTACTGGGGTGCATAAGGACCCTAACGGAGAACAGAGGTTGCAGACTGTGGTACAGAAAGACTGTTACAGAGAGCAGAGGTTTGAGACTGGGGTTCAGAAATACTGATGTAGAGAACAGATGTTGGAGACTTGGGTGCAGAAGTATCGTTGGGGCGAGCAGAGAATGGAGACTGGAGTGTAGAAGGACTGTTGCAGAGAGCAGAGTTTGGAGACTGGGGTGCAGAAGGATTTTGGGGCGAGCAGAGTATGGAGTTTGGGGTGTAGAAGGAGTGTTGCAGAGAGCAGAGTTTGAAGACTGGGGTATCAAAGGACTGTTTCAGAGAGCAGATGTTGGAGACTTGGGTGCAGAAGGACTGTTGCATAGAGCAGAGATTGGAGACTGAGGTATAGAAGGACTGTTAAAGAGAGTAGAGGTTGGAGACTGGGGGTCAGATGGATTATTGCAGAGAGCAGAGTTTTTTGACTGAGGTACAGAAGAACTGTTGCAGAGAGCAGATGTTGGAGACTAGGGTCCAGAAGGTTCGTTGCAGAGAGCAGAGTTTGGATATGAGTTGCAGAAAGACTGTTACAGAGACCAGAGTTTGTAGACTGGGGTGCAGAAGGACTGATACAGAAAGCAGAAGTTGAAGACTGTGTTGCAGAAGTACCGTTACAGAGGGAAGCGTTTGAAGACTGTGGTACAGAAGGACTGTTACAGAGAGTAGAGCGTGGCGACTGGAGTGCAGAAGGAGTGTTGCAAAGAACAGAGTTTTGAGACTGAGGTGCAGAAGGACTGTTACAGAGAGCAGAGTTTTTAGACAAGGTTGCAGAAGGATCTTACAGAGAGCAGAGATTGTAGACCGAGGTGCAGCAGGACTGTTACAGAGAGCAGATTTGGGAGACTGGGGTGAAGAAGGATTTTTATATGGAACAGAGTTTAGAAACTGGGGTGCAGAAGGCTTGTTATGGAGAGGACAGTTGGGAGAAGGCGTGCCGAAGGACTCTTACAGAGGGCAGAGTTTGGAGTCTCCGTTGCAGAATGTACTTACAGAGAGCTGTTGTTGGAGAGTGAGGTGAAGAGGGACTGTTACAGAGAGTAGATGTTGGAGACTGAGGCACAGAAAGATTATTACAGAGAGCAGAGTTTGGAGACTGGGGTGATGAAGGACTGTTTCAGATATCAGAGGTTGGAGACTGGGGTGTAGAAGGACTGTTGCCAAAACCAGAAGTTGGAATCTGGGGTGCTGAATGACTGCTAAAGAGAGCAGACTTTGGATAATGGGGTGCAGAATATCTGATACATAACTCAGAGTTTGGAGACTCAGGTGCAGAAGGACTGTTACAGAGAGCAGAGGTTGGAGACTGGGGTGAAGTAGGACCCTTACAGAGAACAAGGGTTGAAGACTGCGGTAATGAAGAAGTGTTTTTTAGAACAAGGTTGGAGACTGGGGTTCAGAGGGACCATTGCAGAGAGCAGAAGTTGGAGACAGGGGTGCAGAAGGAATGTTACAGAGAACAGATGTTGGAAACTGGGGTACAGAATGACCTTATAGAGAGTAGAATTTGAAGACTGGGTTGCAGAAAAACTGTTGCAAAATAGACGTTGGAGACTGGGGTGCAGAAGGATCGTTGCAGAGAACAGATTATGGAGACTGGGGTATAGAAGGACAGTTCCAGAGAGCAGAGTTTAGAGACTGTGTTGCAGAAGGACTGATACAGAGAGCAGAGGTTGGAGACTGAGGTGCAGAAGGACTGATACAGAGAGCAGAGGTTAAAAACTGGGGTGCAGAAGGACTGTTGCAGAGAGCAGTTGTTGAAGACTGAGGTGCAGAAAGACTGTTTCAGAGAGCAGAATTTTGAGACTGGGGTGCAGAAGGACTGATACAGAGAGCATAGGTTGGAGACTGAGGTGCAGAAGGAAAGTTACAGAGAGCAGAGCTTGGAGACTGGGGTGCAGAAGGACTGATACCGAAAGCACAGGTGGGAGACGGAGGTCAAGAAGGACCGTTACGGAGAGCAGAGGTATGAGACTGCAGTACAGAAGGACTGTTACAGAGAGCAGATTTTGAAGACTGTGGTACAGAAGGGCTGTTGCAGAGAACAGAAGTTGGAGACTGGGGTGCATAAGGACCGTTGCTGAGAGCAGAGGTTGGAGACTGATGTGCAGAAAAATTGTTACAGAGAGTAGAGTTTGGAGACTTGGGTGCAGAAAGATCTTTCAGAGAGCTGAGGTTGGGGACTGGGGTACAGAAGCACTGTTGCAGAGAGCAGAGTTTGGAGACTTGGGTGAAGAAGGATCATTGCAGAGAGAAGAGGTTGGAGTTTGTGGTTTAGAAAGATCGTTGCAAAGAGCAGAATTTTCAGACTGAGGTGCAGATGGACTGTTAAAGAGAGCAGAAGTGTTAGACTGAGGTGCAGAAGGCTTGTTACAGAGAGCAGAGATGGGAGACTGGGGTGTAGAAGGACTGTTGCACAGAGTAGAGGTTGGAGATTGGCGTCCAGAAGGACTGTTTCCGAGAGCAGAGGTTGGAGCCTGGGGTGGAAAAGAACTGTTTCAGAGAGTAGGTATTGGAGACTGGGGTTCAGAAGGACTGTGTTAGAGAGCAGAGATTGCAGACTGGGGTGCTGAAGGACTATTGCAGAGAGCAGAGATTACAGACTGAGGTGCAGAAGAACTCTTACAGAGAGCAGAGTTTGAAGAATGTGTGGCAGTAGGACTGATAAAGAAAGCAGAGGTTGGAGACTGGGGAGCAGTAGGACCTTTAAAGAGAATAGAGGTTTGAAACTGCGGTACAGAAGGACTTTTACAGAGAGCAGAGGTTGGAGACTGAAGTTCAGAAGGACCATTGCAGAAAGCAGAGGTTGGAGACTGCATTTCAGAAGGTTTTTACAGAGAGCAGAGTTCGGACACTGAGGTGCAGAAGGACTGTTGCAAAGAGCAGAGGTTGGAGTCTGAGGTGCAGAAGGACTGTTACAGAGAGCAGAGTTTAGAGACGGGGGTGCCGAAGGACTGAAAAAGAAAGCAGAGTTTAAAGACTGGGGTGCAGAAGGACCATTACAGAGAGCAGACGTTGGAGACTGCAGTACAGAAGGACTGTTACAGAGAGCAGAGGTTGGAGACTGCGGTGGAAAAGGACTGTTACTGAGAGCATATTTTGGAGACTGGGGTGAGGAAATACTGTTGCAGAGAGAAGAGGTTGACGACTGGGTTGCAGAAGGACTGTTGAGAAGAGCAGAGGTTGCAGAGTGAGGTGCAGAAAGACTGTTACAGAGAGCAGAGTTTGGAGACTGTTGTGAAGAAAGAGTGATACAGAAAGCATAGGTTGTAGACTGGGGTGCAGAAGGACTCTTATGGAGAACAGAGGTTGAAGACTGCGGTACATAAGAACTGTTGTAGAGAACAAGGATGGAGACTGGGCTGCAGAGAGACCATTGCAGAGAGCAAACTTGGAGACTTGGGTGCAGAAGGAATGTTACAGAGAGTAAAGTTGGAGACTGGGATGCAGAAGAATTTTTGCAGAGCAGACGTTGGAGACTGGGGTGCAGAAAGATCGTTGCACAAAGTAGATTATTGAGACTGGGGTATAGAAGGACTGTTCTAGAGAACAGAGGTTGGAGAGTAGGGTGAAGAAGGACTGTTACAGAGAGCAGACGTTGAAGCCTGGCGTGCAGAACACTGGATACAGAAAGCAGAGTTTGAAGACTGGGTTGCAGAAGGACTGATACAGAAAGCAGAGGTTGAAGATGTGGTACACAAGGACCCTTATGTCGAACAGAGGTTGGAGACTGCGGTACAGAAGAACTCTTACAGAGAGTAGAGGTTGGAGACTGGGGTGCAGAAGGACCATTGCAGAAAGCAGAGGTTGAAGACTGGGATTCAGAAGGTTGTTACTGAGAGCAGAGTTCGGACACTGAGGTGCAGAAGGACTGTTGCAGAGAGCAGAGGTTGGAGACTGGGGCGCAGAAGTACTGTTGCAGAGTAAAGAGGTTGGAGTCTGAGGTGCAGAAGGACTGTTACAGAGAGCAGAGTTTAGATACTGGGGTACAAAAGGACTGATAAAGAAAGCAGAGTTTGGAGAAGGGGGTGCAGAAGGACCATTACAGAGAGCAGAGGTTGGAGACTGCGGTGGAAAAGGATTGTTACAGAGAGCATATTTTGGAGACTGGGGTGAGGAAGGACTGTTGCAGAGAGAAGAGGTTGCAGAGTTAGGTGCAGAAGGACTTTTACAGAGAGCAGAGATTGGAGACTGTGGTGAAGAAAGACTGATACAGAAAGCAGATTTTGGAGACTGGGGTGCAGAAGGACCCTTATGGAGAACAGAATTTGAAGACTGCGGTACAGAAGAACTGTTGTAGAGAACGAGGTTTGAGACTGGGCTTCAGAGAGACCATTGCAGAGAGCAAACTTGAATAGTGGGGTGCAGAAGGAATGTTACAGAGAGGAAAGTCTGGATACTGGGGTGCAGAAAGAATTTTGTAGAGAGCAGACGTTGGAGACTGGTTTACAGAAAGATCGTTGAACAGAGTAGATTATGGAGACTGGGGTATAGAAGGACTGTTCTAGAGAACAGAGGTTGGACAGTGGGGTGCAGAAGGACTGTTACAGAGAGCAGACGTTGAAGCCTGGCGTGCAGAACACTGGATACAGAAAGCAGAGTTTGAAGACTGGGTTGCAGAAGGATTAATACAGAAAGCTAAGGTTGGAGATGGGGTGCACAAGGACCCTTTCAGAGAACAAAGGTTGGAGACTGCGGTACAGAAGGACTGTTACAGAGAGTAGAGGTTGGAGACTGGGGTACAGAATAAATGTTTTAGAGAACAGAGGTTGGAGAGTTTGGTGATGAACGACCATTGCAGAAAGCATAGGTTGTAGACTGGGTTTCAGAAGCATCTTACAGAGAGCAGAGTTTAAACACTGAGGTCCAGAAGGACTGTTGCAGAGAGCAGAGGTTCAAGATTGGGTCGAAGAAGTACTGTTGCAGAGAACAGAGGTTGGAGTCTGAGGTGCAGGACTGTTACAGAGAACAGAATTTGGAGACATCAGTGGAAAAGTACTGTTTCAAAGAGCAGATTTCAGAGACTGGGGTGAGGAAGGACTTTTGCAGAGAGCAGAGGTTGAAGACTGGGGTGCAGAAGGACTGTTGCAGAGAGCAGAGGTTGCAAAGTGAGGTGCAGAAGGACTGTTACAGAGAGCAGAGTTCGGAGACTGGGGAGCAAGAGGATTGTTACAGAGGCCAGAGTTTGGATACTGGGTTGCAGAAGGATCTTATATAAAGCAGAGTTTGGAGACTGAGGTGCAGTAGGACTGTTACAGAGAGCAGAGGTTGGAGACTGGGGTGCAGAAGGATACTTGCAGAGAGCAGAGTTTTCAGACTGAGGTGCAGAAAGACTGTTGAGAGTGCAGACGTTAAAGAATGGGTTGCAGAAAGACGGGTGCAGAGAGGAGATGTTTGAGGCTAGAATGCAGAAGGACTCTTACAGAGAGCAGAGGTTGCAGACTGACATTCAGAAGGACAGTTTCAGAGAGTAGAGTTTAGAGACAGAGTTGTACAGAGAGCAGAGGTTAAAGACTGGGGTGCAGAAGGCCTCTTACAAAGAGCAGAGGTTGGAGACTGATGGGCAGAAGGACTGTTACAGAGAGCAGAGATTGGATACTGGGGTGCAGAAGGACTGTTACAGAGTGCAGTGTTTTCAGACTGGGGTGCAGAGGACTGTGGCAGAGAGCAGAGGTTGGAGACTGGTGTGTAGAAGGACTGTTACAGAGAGCAGAGGTTGAAGCCTGGCGTGCAGAACGAAGGATACAGAAAGCAGAGTATGGAGACTGGGGTTCAAAAGAACTGATACAGAAAGCAGAGGTTGGAGATGGGGTGCCGAAGAACTGTTGCAGAGAGCAGAATTTGAAGACTGAGGTGCAGGAGGAATGTACAGAGAGCAGAGATTGGAGAAGTAAGTGCAAAAGGACTGATACAGAAAGCAGGGGTTGGAGACTGGTGTGCAGAAGGACATTTACAGAGAGAAGGGTTTGGAAACTAGAGTACAGAAGGACTGTTACAGAGAGCAGAGGTTGAAGACTGGGGTGGAGAAGGACTGTTGCAGAGATCAGATGTTAAAGACTGGGGTGCAGAAGACTGTTGCATAGAGGAGGTTGAATACTGGGGTGCAGAAGGACTGTTGCACAGAGTAGGGGTTGGAGACTGGGGTGCAGAAGAACTGTTGCGGAGAGAAGATGTTAGAGATTGGGGTGGAGAAAAACTGTTGCTGATAGCAGTGGTTAGAGACTTGAGTGCAGAAGTACTGATACAGAAAGCAGAGATTGGAGACTGGGGTTCAGAAGGACTGCTGTAGAGAACAGATGTTGCAAACTGGGGTGGAGAAAGACTGTTGCAGAGAGTAGCATTTGGAGATTAAGGTGCCACAGGACTGTTGCAGAGAGCAGAGTTTGGAGACTGAAGTGGAGAAGGACTGTTACAGAGAGCAGAGGTTGGAGACTGGGGTGTAGAAGGACCAATGCAGAGAGCAGAGGTTAGAGACTGTGTTGCAAAAGGATCTTACTAAGAGCAGATGTTGGAAACTGAGGTGAAGAAGGACTGTTGCAGAGAGCAGAGGTTGGAGATTCGGGTACAGCAGGATTGGTGCAGAGAACAGAGTTTGGAGTCTGAGGTGCAGAAGGACTGATACAGAATGCAGAGTTTGGAGACTGGGTTGCCGAAAGACCATTACAGAAAGCAGAGGTTTGAGACTACAGTACAGAAGGACTGTTACAGATAGCAGAGTTTTGAGAGTGGGGTGTAGAAGTACTGTTACAGAGAGAAGAGGTTGGAGTATGGGGTGCAGAATAAGTGTTGTAGAGAAGAGATTTTGGAGACTCAGGTGCAGAAGGACCATTGTAGAAAGCAGAGATTGGAGACTGGGTTTCAGAAAGATCTTACAGAGAGCAGAGGTTGGACCCTCAGGTGCAGAAGGACTGTTGCAGAGAGCAGAAGTTTGAGATTGGGGCGCAGAAAGACTGTTGAGGAGAGCAGAGGTTGGAGTCTTGGGTGCAGTAGGAAACCTTCAGAGAGCAGAGGTTGGAGACTGGGGTTTAGAAAAACTGATACAGAAAGAAGGGTTTGTAGACTGGGGAGCAGAAGGATCGTTACAGAGAGCAGAGTTTGGCGACTGCAGTACAGAAGGACTGTTACAGAGAGCATGTTGAGAGCCACAGCCAAAGGGGCCCCAGCAAACTTCCAGCTGCCAGCAAGCTTCAGACTGCCCCAGCAACATCTAGCTGATTGGCTCCTCTGCGCTGATGTTCATTGGGCTGTTTCCCTGCCCTTCAGACTGCCAGCTGATGATTGGCTCACAGTGGCCCCAGCAACATCTAGCTGATTGGCTCCTCCTCGGAGCTGCTCATTGGGTGACTTCTTTGGCTCTGCCCACGCAACCCAGCCAATCGGCCTCAAGAGAGGAGGATTGTGGGAGGTTGAGAGGCTGGTGTGGGAGGGAGAGGCTTGTGGAAGCCGGTGGTGGCAGTTGGGCTCTGAGGGTTTTTCCCTGGAGCTGTTTTGTTTGGCGTTTGTAGTTCTAAAAATAAAGTTAGTTTCTTTTTGACAAGTGGCTCCTGATTTGTGCCAAGCCAGACTTCGGCATTTGGTGGCTCGCACGGGGAGAAACTGAGGGTAAGTAAACTGCTCGCCCCTGAGGGCAGGGCGAGAGGATGGGTAGCCATTTTAAGTGTCCTCTTTTGTTTTGCTTCGTTTTTGTTTTAACTTTCCTGTCCCTGGAGATGAGTAAGAGGGAAGAAAAAACACTCACATCTGAGGAAAAACTATTTGCGTGTGAGGAACAGATAGGGAGAAAGGACGGATACATATGTCAGGAGGATAGAAAGGCTGTTATAATGATTTTGTGTGGTTCCCTTTTTATTGGATTCTGTCTCGGTTTGGTTTGGTGTTATCTTGCTGGGTTGTATTATAGTAGAAATACGGGATCCGCAATTAGTAAAAAACAAACTGAAAGACTGTTAAGTAAATTGTTAGAGGAAGGAGGCTTCCCAGTAAAATCAAGAGCAGTCAGGGCATACGTTGATATAATACAAAAATATAGCCCATGGCTTTTTAAGGAGGAGCTGTTAGATATATCACAATGGAACCATCATGGTGAAGATTTAAAAAGAATAGAAAAGAACAACCCAGGGACTCTGCCAGTTGGCACATTGCCATTGTGGACGAACGTATCTGGTTTGCTTAGTCCAAAGCCTTCAGTTCAGACAGACGTAGAGGAAGAAGAAGACATATTGATTCAAGTAGAAGAGGAAGTCTCTCAAGTTAGTCAGAAAGAGGAAAAGATTCAAGTAAAAGAGAAGGTCTTTCGAGATAGTGAGACAGAGGAAGGAAGTTTAGAGCAGAAAAATCTATCAGGGGAAAAGCTAAAACAGGAGACTGCTAATAAGACCCTTTTATTAGAGAGCGTAAGTGTCCAACCAACAGCACCGCCTCTACAGGAGACTGCTACTAACAGCACTCTATCACCAGAGGGCATAAGTGTCCAATCAACAGCACCACTTCCATATGCTAAGAGACTCCCAACCCCCGCAGTTGATAGTTGGGATCCTGAGACAGGATCTCAAGTATGCCCTGTATTTGAGGTAGGAGGGCAGCGAACTTACCAGGGTTTAAATTTCAAATCAGTGAAGGAGCTAAAAGAGGCTGTAACAACCTATGGTCCTCAAGCACCCTTCACTGTAAGCTTGGTCGAATCCATTACCAACTTAAGCATGACGCCAGCAGATTGGGCTAGTATGTGTAAAGCTGTGCTAAATGGAGGACAATACCTGTTATGGAAGGTTGCCAATGAGGAAATTTGCAAGGAGACGGCTAGTCGAAATGCAGCAGCTGGTTATCCTCAGAGAAATCTAGATATGTTGTTAGGAAAGGGACCTTATGAGGATCGGCAGCAACAAAATGCATATGATCCTGGTGTATATTCTCAAATTGCTGTAGATGCAGTTAGGGCATGGAAGACCTTACAAGAACCTGGAGGTTTACAAGGTCAATTATCTAAGAAAATACAAGGAGCTAATGAACCTTACGCTGAATTTGTAGATAGGCTTATTCAAACAGCTACCAGAGTTTTTGGGAATACAGAACAAGCAATGCCATTAATAAAACAACTGGCTTATGACCAAGCAAATCGTTGGTGTAGAGATATCATTAGACCATGGAAACAGGAAGATTTAAACACATATATTAAATTATGTAGAGACATTAATGAACAAGGGCAAATTGTGGCAGCTGCAGTAAAACAGGCTTTAGATGCCAGAGACATTAATGAACAAGGGCAAATTGTGGCAGCTGCAGTAAAACAGGTTTTAGATGCCAGAGACATTATTGAACAAGGGCAAATTGTGGCAGCTGCAGTAAAACAGGCTTTAGATGCCAGGCCAAGAACATGCTACAATTGTCAACAAACAGGACATTTTAAAAGGAATTGCCCCATAGGAGAAGGGTTTAACAAAACTAGGTATCAAACAAGTAGAATACCGGGTATTTGCCCACGATGCCGTAGAGGGAGACATTGGGCTAATGAATGCCGAAGTCTGGCTTGGCACAAATCAGGAGCCACTTGTCAAAAAGAAACTAACTTTATTTTTAGAACTACAAACGCCAAACAAAACAGCTCCAGGGAAAAACCCTCAGAGCCCAACTGCCACCACCGGCTTCCACAAGCCTCTCCCTCCCACACCACCCTCTCAACCTCCCACAATCCTCCTCTCTTGAGGCCGATTGGCTGGGTTGCGTGGGCAGAGCCAAAGAAGTCACCCAATGAGCAGCTCCGTGGAGGAGCCAATCAGCTAGATGTTGCTGGGGCCACTGTGAGCCAATCATCAGCTGGCAGTCTGAAGGGCAGGGAAACAGCCCAATGAACATCAGCGCAGAGGAGCCAATCAGCTAGATGTTGCTGGGGCAGTCTGAAGCTTGCTGGCAGCTGGAAGTTTGCTGGGGCCCCTTTGGCTGTGGCTCTCAACAAGAGCAGAGGTTGGAGACTGGGGTGGAGAAGGAGTGTAGAAGAGAGCAGATTTTGGAGACTGGGGTGCAGAAGGACTGTTGCAGAGATCAAGGTTGAAGACTGGGGTGCAGAAGGACTGTTGCAGAGAGCAGATTTTGCAGAGTGATTTGCAGAAGGACTTTTTCAGAGAGCAGAGTTTGAAGACTGTGTTGCAGAAGGACAGATACAGAAAGCAGAGGTTGGAGACTGGGGTGGAGAAGGACCCTTACAGAGAATAAAGGTTGAAGGCTCTTTTACAGAAGAACTGTTGTAGAGAACAGAGGTTGAAGACTGGGGTGCAAAGGGACCATTGCAGAGAGCAGAGTTTTGAGACTGGTGTGCAGAAGGAATGTTACAGAGAGAAGAGTTTGGAAACTGAGGTGCAGAAGTATCTTACACAGAGAAGAGTTTGGAAACTGGGGTGCAGAAAGACCTTTGCAGAGAGCAGAGTTTGGAGACTGAGGTGCAAAAGGACTGTTGCAGAGAGCAGATATTGGAGACTTGGGTGAAGAAGGACTGTTACAGAGAGCAGAGGTTGGAGATTGGGGTGAAGAAGGACTGTTTCAGAGAGCAGAATGTGGAGACTGAGTTGCAGAAGGACTGTTACAGAGAGCAGAGGTTGGAAACTTGATTGCAGAAGGACTGATACAGAAAGCAGAGGTTTGAGACTGGGGTGCAGAAAGAATGTTACAGAGGGAAGAGTTTGGAAACTGGGGTGCAGACGGATCTTACAGAGAGAAGAGTTTGGACACTGGGGTGAAGGAGGACTGTTGCAGAGAGCACAGTTTGGAGACTTGAGTGCAGAAGGATCGTTGCAGAGAGCAGAGTGTGGAGACTGGGGTGCCGAAGAACTGTTAAAGAGAGCAGAGGTTGGAGACTTGGGTGCAGAAGGCCTGTTACAGAGAGCAGAGTTGGGAGACTGGTTTTCATAATAAACTTTCACAGAGCAGAGGTTGGAGACTGAAGTGCAGAAGGACTGTTACAGAGAGTAAATGTAGAAGACTGAGGTGCAGAGAGACCGTTGCAGAGAGCAGAGTTTGGAGACTGAGGTGCAGAAAGACTGTTGCAGAGAGCAGATGTTGGAGATTGGAATTCAGAAGAACTGTTTTAGAAAGCAGAATTTGGAGACTGAGGTGCAGAAAGACTGCTATAGAGAGCAGAGGTTGTAGACTTGAGTGCAGAAGGACTGATACAGAAAGCAGAGGTTTGAGACAGGGGTGCAGAATTACTGTTACTGAGAGAAGTGTTTGGAAACTGCATTACAGAAGGACTTTTACAGAAAGAAGAGGTTGGAGACTGGGGTGAAGAAGAACTGTTGCAGAGATCAGATGTTGGAGACTGGGTTGCAGAAGGACTGTTGCAGAGAGTAGAGATTGGAGATTTGGGTGTAAAAGAACTGTTGCAGAGAGAAGAGGTTGGAGACTGGGGTGCAGAAGTACCGTTGCTGAGAGTAGAGTTTGGAGACTTGAGTGCAGAAGGACGGTTGCAGAGAGCAGATGTTGTACAGTGGGATGCAGAAAGTCTGTTACACAGAGCAGAGGTTGAAGACTGGGGTGTAGAAGGACTGTTGCAGAGAGAAGAGTTTAGAGACTGGGGTGCAGAAGGACTGTTACGGAGAGCAGATGTTTGAGACTGAGCTGCAGAAGGACTGTTACAGAGATTAGAGGTTGGAGACTGGAGTGCCGAAGGACTTATACAGAAAGCAGAGGTTGGAGACTTGGGTCCCGAATGAACCTTATAGAGAGCAGAGGTTGGAGACTGCAGTATAGAAGGACTATTACAGAGAGCAGAAGTTGGAGACTAGGGTACAGAAGGACTTTTGCGGAGAGCAGAGTTTGGAGACTGAGGTGCAGAGAAACTATTACAGAGAGCAGAATTTGGAGACTGTGGTGCAGAAGGACTGATACAGAAAGAACAGGTTGGAAACTGGGGTGCAGAAGGACTGTTGCAGAGAGCAGAGGTTAGAGACTTGGGTGGACAAGGAATGTTTCAGAGAGCAGAGTTTGGATACTGGGGTGCAAAAAGATCTTACATAGAGAAGAAGTTAGAGACTGCGGTACAGAAAGACTGTTACAGAGAGCAGAGATTTGAGACTGGGGTGAAGAAGGATTGTGACAGATATCAGAGTTTGGAGACTGGGTTGCAGAAGGATCTTTCAGAGAGCAGAGTTTGGAGACTGGGGTGCAGACGAACTGTTGCACAGAGCAGAGGTTGGAGACTGGGGTGCAGATATTGTAGACCAAGGTGCAGCAAGACTGTTAATAAGAGCAGAGGTTGGAGACTGGGGTGCAGAAGGATCGTTGCAGACAGCAGAGTTTCCAGACTGAGGCGTAGAAGGACTGTTGCAGAGAGCAGATGTTGGAGACTTGGGTGCAGAAGAATCATTGCAGAGATCAGAGGTTGGCCACTGGTGTGCAGAAGGACTGTTACACAGAGCAGAGGTTAGAGACTTGGATGAAGGAGGACTGTTCAGGTAGCAGGTGTTGGAGACTTGGGTGAAAAAAAACTGTTGCAGAGAGGAGAATTTGGAGACTGAGGTGCAGAAGGTCTGTTGCAGATAGCAGAGGTTGGAGACTGGGGTGCAGAAGGAATGTCACAGAGAGTAGAGTTTGGAAACTGGGTTGCAGAAGGATCTTATACAGACCAGAGGTTGCAGACTGTGGTGCAGAAGGACTTATGCAGAGAGTAAACTTTGGAGACTGGGGTGCAGAAGAATCATTGCAGAGAGTAGAGGTAGGAGACTTGGGTGTAGAAGGACTGTTGGAGAGAGCAGAGGTCAGAGACTGGGTTGCAGGAGCACTGATGAAGAGAGCAGAGGTTGGAGACTGAGGTGCAGAAGGACTGTTAAAGAGAGCAGAGGTTGGAAATTGGGGTGCAGAAGAACTGATACAGAAAGCAGTCTGTGGAGACTATGGTGCAGAAGGACCGTTAAAAAGAGTAGGGGTTGGAGACTTGGGTGCAGAATAACTGTTGTAGAGAACAGAGGTTGGAGATTGGGGTGCAGAAGGACCATTGCAGAAAGCAGAGTTTGGAGACTGGGTTTCAAAAGGATCTTAAAGAGAGCAGAGGTTGAAGTCTGAGGTGCAGAAGGAAAGTTGCAGAGCGCGGGGGCTGGAGACTCTGGTTCAGAAAAACTGATACAGAAAGCAGAGTTTAGAGACTGGGGTGCAGAAGGACCGTTACAGCGAGCAGAGGTTGGAGACTGCAGTAGAGAAGGACTGTTGCAGAGAGCAGATTTTGGAGACTGGGGTGCAGAAGGAGTGTTGCAGAGAGCAAGGTTGAAGACTGGGGTGCAGAAGGACTGTTGCAATGAGAAGAGGTTGCAGAGTGAGGTGCAGAAGGACTGTAACACAGAGCAGAGTTTGGAGAATGTAGTGCAGAAGGACTGATAGAGAAAGGAGAGGTTGGAGACTGGGGTGAAGAAGGAACCTTACAGAGAACAGAGGTTGAAGACTGTAGTACAGAAGAACTGTTGTGGAGAACAGATTTTGGAGACTGGGGTGCAGAAGGACCATTGCACAGAGCAGAGGTTGGATATTTGGGTGCAGAAGGCCTGTTAAAGTGAGAAAACGTTAAAGACTGGGGGGCATAAGGACTGTTACAGGGAGCAGAGTTTGGAGACTGGGTAGTAGAAGGATCTTACAGAGAGCAGAGTTTGGAGACTGACGTGCAGAAGGAGTGTTACATAGAACAGAGTTTGGAGACTGGGGTGCAGAAGGATAATTGCAGAGAGCAGAGTATTCAGACTGAGGGACTATTGCAGACAGCTGATGTTGGAGACTGGGGTGCAGAAAGACTGTTGCAGAGAGAAGAGTTTGGAGACTTGGGTGCAGAAGGATCGTTCCAGAGAGCAGAGGTTGTAGACTGGGGTTCAGAAGGCCTGTTACAGAGAGCAGAATTTAAAGAAGGGGTGCAGTAGGACTGTTACAGAGAGCAGAGTTTGGTGATTGGGTTGCAGAAGGATTTTCCAGACAGAAGAGTTTGGATACTGAGGTGTAGAAGGACTGTTACAAAGAGTAGAGGTTGGAGACTGAGGTCCAGAAGACCAATGCAGATAGCAGAGTTTAGAGACGGAGGTACAGAAGGACTGTTGAAGAGCAGAGGTTAAAAACTTGGGTGTAGATGGACTGTTTCAGAGAGCAGAAGTTGTAGATTGGGGTACAGAAGGACGGCTGCAGAGAGAAGAATTTGAAGACTGACGTTTATAAGGACTGTTACAGAGAGCAGAGCTTGAAGACTTGAGTGCAGAAAGACAGATACAGAAAGGAGAGTTTGGAGTCTGGGGTGCAAGAGGACAGTTACAGAGAGCAGAGGTTGGAGACTGCAGTACAGAGAGACTATTACAGAGAGCAGAGGTTTGAGAGTGGGGTGCGGAAGGACAGTTAAAGAGAGCACAGTTTTGAGACTGGGGTGAAGAAGAAATGTTGCAGAGAGCAGACGTTGGAGACTGGGGTGCAGAAGGATTTTTGCAGAGAGCAGAGGTTGGAGACTGAGGTGCAGAAGGACAGTTGCAGAGAGCAGAGTTTGGAGAATGTGGAACAGAAGGACTGTTACAGAGAGTAGAGGTTTGAAACTGGGGTGCAGAATAACTGTTGCAGAGAGAAGTTTTTGAAGACTGAGGTGTAGAAAAACTGTTACAGAGAGCAGTTTTTGGAAAATGGCGTGCAGAAAAACTGATTCTGGGAGCAGAGTTTGGAGACTGGAAACCAGAATGATCTTACAGAGAGGAAAGTTTGGAGACTGGGGTGTAGAAGGATTGTTGAAGAGTGTAGATTATGGAGACTGGTGTATAAAAGGACTGTTCTAGAGAGCAGAGTTTGGAGACTGGGGTGCAGAAGGACTGTTGCCGAGAGCAGTTGTTGAAGACTGAGTTGCAGAAGGACTGTTACAGAGAGCAGAGTTTGAAGACTGAGGTGCAGAAGGATCATTGTAGAGCACAGAATTTTGAGACTGAGGTGCAGAAGGACTGTTGCAGAGAGCAGTTATTGGAGACTTGCGTGCAGAAGGACTGTTGCAGAGAGCAGAGTTTGGAGACTGGGGTGCAAAAGGATAGTTTCAGAGCACAGAATTTTCAGACTGAGGTACAGAAGGACTGTTGCAAAGAGCAGAGGTTGGAGACTGAGGTGCATAAAGACTGTTAGAGAAAGCAGAGTTTGGAGACTGGGGTGCACAAGGATTGTTTCAGAGAGCAGAATTGTCAGACTGAGGTGCAGAAAGACTGTTGCAGGGAGGAGATGTTGTAGACTGGGGATCAGAAGTACTTTTACAGAGAGCAGAGGTTTGAAACTG
>NW_027522505.1:0-110599 GCF_052094955.1 Ictidomys tridecemlineatus | reverse complement strand
GCTCTGCAACAGTCCTTCTGCACCACAGTCTCCAACATCTGCTCTGTGTAACAGTCCTTCTGTACTGCAGTCTCCAAACTCTACTCTATGTAACGGTCTTGCCGCACCCCAGTTTACAAACTCTGCTCTCTGTAACATTCCTTCTCCAACCTAGTCTCCAACCTCTACTTACTGCAACAGTCTTTCTGCATCCCAGTCTCCAAACTCTGCTCCATGTAGCAGCCCTTCTGCACCTCAGTCTCCAAACTCTGCTCTCTGCAACAGTCCTTCTACACCCCAGTTGGCAACCTCTGCTCTCTGGAAGGATTCTTCTGCACCCCAGTCCCCAGCGTCTGCTCTCTGCAACAGTCCTTCTGGACCCGAGTCTCCAACCTCTGCTCTCTGTAAAATCCTTCTGCAACCCCTTCTCCGAACTCTGCTCTCTGTAACAGTCCTTCTGTTCCGCAGTCTCCAAACTCTTCTCCCTGTAACGGTCCTTCTGCACCCCAGTCTTCAAACACTGCTTTCTGTATCAGTCCTTCTGCACCACAGTCTCCAACGTCTGCTCTCTGCTACAGTACTACTGAACCCCATCTTCATCATCTAATCTCTGCAACAGTCCTTCTGCACCCCAGTCTCCAACCTCTCCTCTCTGTAACAGTCCTGTACTGCAGACTCCAACCTCTTATCTTTGTAATGGTCCTCCTGTACCCCAGTCTCCAAACTCTGATTTCTGTATCATTCCTTCTGCACCACTGTCTCAATTCTCTTCTCTCTGTAACAGTCCTTCTGCACCTCAGTCTCCAACCTCTACTTTCTGTGAGACCCTTCTGAAACCCAGTCTGCAAACTCTGCTCACTGAAACAGTCTTTCTGAACCCCAATCTCAAAACTCTGCTCTCTGTAACAATAATTCGGCACCTCAGTCTCCAAACTATGCTCTCTGTAACAATCCTTCTGCACATCAGTCTCCAACCTCTTCTCTCAGCAACGGTCCTTATGCACCCCAGTCTCCAAGTTTTGTTCTCTGCAACAGTTGTTCTGCACCACAGTCTGCAACATCTGCTCTCTGTAACAGTCCTTCTGTACTGCAGTCTCTAACCTCTGCTCTCTGTAACAGGCCTTCTGCACCCCAGTCTCCAACATCTTCTCTCTGGAACTGTCCTTCTTCACACAAATCTCCAACCTCTGCTCTCTGCAACAGTCCTTCTGCACCCCAGTCTCCACATCTGCTCTCTGCAACAGTGCTTCAGCACCTCAGTCTTCAACCTCTGCTCTCTGTAACAGTCCTTCTGCACCTCAGTCTTCAACCTCTTCTCTCTGCAATTATCCATCTGCACCTCAGTATCCAACCTCTACTTTCTGTTACAGTCCTTATGCATCTCAGTATCCAACCTCTACTCTCTGGAAGATACATTTGAAAAACAATCTCCAAAATCTGCTCTCTGTAACAGTCCTTCTGCACCCCTTCTCCAAACTCTGCTCTCTGTAACAGGCTTTCTTCACCCCAGTCTCCAACATCTTCTCTCTGGAACTGTCCTTCTTCACACAAATCTCCAACCTCTGCTCTCTGCAACAGTCCTTCTGCACCCCAGTCTCCACATCTGCTCTCTGCATTAGTCCTTCTGCACCTAAACTGAAAATTCTGCTCTCTTCCACGATCATTCTGCACCCCAGTCTTCAACCTGTGTTCTCTGCAACAGTCCTTCTGCATCCCAGTCTCAAACCTCTGCTCTCTGTAACAGTCCTTCTGCACCTAAGTCTCCAAATTCTGCTCTCTGCAACAGTCCTTCTGAAACCCAGTCTCCAACCTCTTCTGCCTGCAGCAATAATTCTACGCCCCAGGCTCCAACATCTGCTTTCTGTACCAGTCCTGCACCCCAGTCTCCAAAATCTGCTCACTGTAACAGTCGTTCTGCACCTCAGTATCCAAACTCTGCTCTCTGTAACATTCCTCTGACACGAGTCTCCAATCTCTGCTCTCTGCAACGATCCTTCTTCACCCAAGTGTCAAAACTCTGCTCTCTGTGACAGTCCTTCTGCACCACAGTCTTTAACCTCTGCTCTCTGCAACAGTCCTTCTGCACCGCAGTCTCCAAACTCTTCTCTCTGCAACACTCCTTCTACACCCCAGTCTCAAACCTCTGCTCCCTGTAGGATACTTCTGCACACCTGTATCCAACCTCTGATTTCAGTAAAGGTCTTTCTTCATCCCCATCTCCAAACTCTGCTTTCTGTATCAGTCCTTCTGCACCACAGGCTTCAACCTCTGCTCTCTGTAACAGACCTTCTGCACCCCGTCTACAACCTCTGCTCTCTGCAACAGTCTTTCTGCACGCCAGTTTAAAACTCTGCACTCTGCAACATTCCTTCTGTACCCCAGTCTCCAACCTCTGCTCTCTGTATCAGTCCTTCTGCACCCAATCTCCAAACACTACTCTCTGTAACAGTTCTTCTGCACCTCAGTCTCCAACTTATGCTCTCTGTAACAATCCTTCTGCATATCAGTTTTCAACCTCTTCTCTCAGCAACGGTCCTTATGCACCCCAGTCTCCAACTGCGGTTCTCTGCAACAGTCTTTCTGCACCACAGTCTACAACATCTGCTCTCTGTAACAGTCCTTCTGTACGATAGTCTCCAACCTCTGCTCTCTGTAACAGGCCTATTGTACCCAAGTCACCAAACTCCGCTCTCTTTAACAGTCCTTCTGCACCCCAGTCTCCAAACTCTGCTCTCTGCAACAGTCTTTCTGCACCAAGTTTCCATACTACGCTCGCTTATGATGCTTCTGTACCCCATTCTCCCAACTCTGCCCTCTGTATCAGTACTTCTGCACCCCAGTCTCAAATCTCTGCTCTCTGCAACAGTGCTTCTTCATCTCAGTCTCCAAACTCTGCTCTTTGTATGATGCTTCTGCACCCCAGACTACAACCTCTACTCTCGGAAACAGTCCATCTACACCTTAGTCTCCATAATCTGCTATACAACAGTCCTTCTGCACCCCAGTCTACAACCTATGCTCTCTGTAAAATAATTCTGCACACCTGACTCCAACCTCTGCTTTATGCAAGAGTCCTGCACCCCAGTCTCCAAAGTCTGCTCTCTGCAACAGTCCTTCTACAACCCAGTCTACAAACTCTGCTCTCTGCAACAGTCTTTCTACAACCCAGTCTCCATACTCTGCTCACCCCAATAATTTTTCTGCACCCCAGTCTCCAACCCATGCTCTCTGTAACGGTCTTTCTGTACCAGAGTCTCCAAACTCTTTTCTCCGTAAGCGTCCTTATGTACTCCAGTATTCAACGTCTGCTTTCTGTATCAGTCGTTTTGAACCACAGTCTCCAAACTATGCCTAATGTATCAGTCCTTCTGCAACTCAGTCTGCAACCTCTGCATTCAGAAAAGGTCCTCTTGAACCCCAGTCTCCATCCTCTGCTCTCTGCAACAGTCCTTTTGCATACCAGTCTCCAACATCTGCTCTCTAAGCAGTTCTTGTCCACCCCAGTCTCCTAACTCTGCTCTTTTTAACAGTCCTTCTGTACTACAGTCTCCAACCACTGCTCTCTGTAAGGTTCCTTCTGCACACGAGTCTCCAAGCTCTGCTTTCTGTATTAGTCCTTCTGCACCCGAGTCTCCAACCTTTGTTCTGTGTAACTGTCCTTCTGCACCTTAGTATCCAACCTCTGCTCTCTGCTACACTCCTTCTTCACCCCAATCTCCAAACTCTACTCTCTGCAACAGTCCTTCTACACCCAAGTCTAAAACTTCTGCTCTCTGCAACAGTCCTTCTGCACCCCAGTCTCCAAACTCTGCTCTCTGTAACAGTCCTTCTGCACTTCACTCTCCTATCTCTACTCTCTGTAACAGTGTTTCTGCACCCCAGTTTCTAACCTCTGCTCTCTGTAACAGTCCTTCTGCACTCGAGTCTCCAATCTCTGCTCTCTGCAACGATCCTTCTTCACCCCAGTGTCCAAACTCGGCTCTCTGTAACGGTCCTTCTGCACCACAATCTTTAATCTCTGCTCTCTGCAACAGTCCTTCTGCACCTGAGTCTCTAATCTCTGCTCTCTGCAACACATTTTCTACACCACAGTCTCAAAACTCTGCTCCCTGTAAGATCCTTCTGCAAACCTGTATCCAACCTCTGATATCTGTAATGGTCCTTCTTTATCCCCGTCTCCAAACTCTGCTTTCTGTATTAGTCCTTCTGCACCACAGGCTTCAACCTCTGCTCTCTGTAACAGTCCTTCTACACCCAGTCTCCAAACTCTGCTCTCTGCAACAGTCCTTCTGCTCGCCAGTTTAAAACTCTGCACTCTGCAACATTCCTTCTTTACACCAGTCTCCAACCTCTGCTCTCTGTATCAGTTCTTCTGCACTCAAGTCTCCAAACTCTACTCTCTGTAACAATCCTTCTGCACCTCAGTCTCCAACCTATGCTCTCTGTGACAATCCTTCTGCACATCAGTCTCAAACCTCTTCACTCAGCAACGGTCCTTATGCATCCCAGTCTCCAAGTTCTGTTCTCTGCAGCAGTCCTTCTGCACCACAGTCTGCAACATCTGCTCTCTGTAAAAGTCCTTCTGTACTGCAGTCTCCAACCTCTGCTCTCTGTAACAGGCCTTCTGCACCCAAGTCTCCAAACTCTGCTCTCTTTAAAAGTCCTTCTGCACCCCAGTCTCCAACATCTGCTCTCTGCAACAGTTCTTCTGTACCTCAGTCTGAAAAATCTGCTCTCTGCAACAATCCTTCTGCACCCCAGTCTCCAAACTCTGCTCGCTGTAACAGTCCTTCTGTACATCAGTCTCTAACCTCTACTTTCCGTGAGACCCTTCTGAAACCCAGTCTGCAAACTCTGCTCACTGAAAAAGTCTTTTTGCACCCCAATCTCAAAACTCTGCTCTCTGTAACAATAATTCGGCACCTCAGTCTCCAACCTATGCTCTCTGTAACAATCCTTCTGCACATCAGTCTCCAACCTCTTCTCTCAGCAAAGGTCCTTATGCATCCCAGTCTCCAAGTTCTGTTCTCTGCAACAGTCCTTCTGCATTACAGTGTGCAACATCTGCTCTCTGTAAAAGTCCTTCTGTACTGCAGTCTCCAACCTCTGCTCTATGTAACAGGCCTTCTGCACCCAAGTTTCCAAACTCTGCTCTCTTTAACAGTCCTTCTGCACCCCAGTCTCCAACATCTGCTCTCTGCAACAGTTCTTCTGTACCTCAGTCTGAAAACTCTGCTCTCTGCAACCATCTTTCTGGACCCCAGTCTCCAAACTCTGCTCGCTGTAACAGTCCTTCTGTACATCAGTCTCCAAACTCTACTTTCTGTGAGACCCTTCTGAAACCCAGTCTGCAATCTCTGCTCAATGAAACAGTCTTTCTGCACCCCAATCTCCAAACTCTGCTCTCTGTAACAATAATTCTGCACCTCAGTCTCTAACCTCTGCTCTCTGCAAAGGTGCTTCTGCACCCCAGTCTCCAACCTCTGTTCTCTGCAACAGTCCTTCTGAACCCCATTCTCCAATCTGTGCACTCTTTAGCAGTACTTCTGACCAGAGTCTTCAACCTCTGATCTCTTTATCCGTCCTTTTGCACCCCAGTCTCCAACATCTGCTTTCTCAATAACTCCTTTTGAACCCACTCTCCAACCACTGCTCTCTTTAACAGTCTTTCTGCACCTCAGTCTCTAATCTTTGCTTTCTGTAACAGTCCTCCTTCACCCCAGTCTCCAACCTCTGCTTTCTTCAACATTCATTTTGCACCCCAGTCTCCTACCTGTGCTCTCTGTAAAAGTCCTTCTGCACATCAGTCTCCAACCTCTTCTCTCAGCAACGATCCTTATGCACCCCAGTCTCCAACTTCTGTTCTCTGCAATTGTCTTTCTACACCTCAGTCTCCAATCTCTGCTCTCATTCAGAGTACTTCTGCACTCCAGTCTACAACCTCTGCTCTCTGTAACAGTCCTTCTACACCCTTGTCTCCATGATCTGCTCTGCAATAGTTTTTCTGCACCCCAGTCTACAACCTATGCTCTCTGTAGGATAATTTTGCACACCTGTCTCCAACCTCTGCTCTCTGTAACAGTCCTTCTGTACTGCAATCTCCAACCTCTGCTCTCTGTAACGGTCCATACGCACCCGAGTCTCCAAACTCTACGTTATGTATCAGTCATTCTGCAACCCAGTCTCCGACCACTGCTCTCTGTAACAGTTCTTCTGCACCTCAAACTCCAAGCTCTGTTCTCTGCAAAAGTTCTTCTGCGCCCCAATCTCCAACCTCTGCTCTCTGCAACAGTCATTCTGCACCTGTGTGCAAACTCTGCTCTCTGTAAGATCCTTCTGAAACCCAGTCTTCAACCTCTGCTTTCTGCAATGGTCCTTCTGCACCAAACTCTCCAAACTCTGATCTCTACAACAGTTATTCTGCACCCCAGTCTAAAACCTCTGCTCTATGTAACAGTCCTTTTGTACTGCAGTCTCCAAACTCTGTTCTCTTTAAGGGTCCTTCTGCACCACATTCTCCAACCTCTGCTTTCTGTATCAGTCATTCTGCACCACATTCTCGAAACTCTGCTGTCTGTATCAGTCCTTCTGCACTTCAGTCTGACACCTCTGCTGTCTGCAATAGTCCATATGCACCCCAGTCTCCAAATACTGCTCTATGCAACATTTCTTTTGCACCCCAGTCTCCAACATCTGCTCTCTGAAACAGTCCTTCTCCAACTCAGTCTCCATCCTCTGACCTCTTCAACAGTCCTTCTGCACCCCAGTCTCCAATCTCTGCTCCATGGAACAGTCCTTCTACACTCTAGTCTCAATAATCTGCTCTGCAACAGTCCTTCTGCACCCCAGTCTCCAATCTCTGCTCTCTGTAACAGTCCTTCTGCACCCCGCTTTCCAACCTCTGCTCTCTGGAACGATCTCTCTAAACCTTAGTCTCTAATCTCTGCTTGCTGCAACAGTCCTAGTGCACCCCAGTCTCCAACATCTGCTCTCTGCAACATCTGCTCTCTGCAATAGTTTTTCTGTACCTCAGTCTGAAAACTCTGCTCTCTGCAATTATCCTTCCGCACCCGAGTCTCCAACCACTGCTCTCTGTAACAGTCCTTCTGTACCTCAGTCTCCAACTTCTGCTCTGTATCAGTCCTGCACCCCTGTCTCCCACATCTGCTCTCTGTAACTGTCCTTCTTCACCTCAGTCTTCAACCTCTGCTCTGTGTAAGAGTCCTTCTGAATCTCAGTCTGGAAACTCTGCTGACTGCAACGTTCCTTCTGTACCCCAGTCTCCAACCTCTGTTCTCTGCAATGATCCTTGTGAAACTCATTCTCCAACCTCTACTCTCTGTAACAGTCCTTCTGCACCTCAGTCTCCAAAATCTTCTTTCTAGAAAATCCTTCTGCAACCAAGTCTCCAAACTCTGCCATCAGTAACAGTTCTTCTGGAGCCCTTCTCCAAACTCTGCTCTCCATAACAGGCCTTCTGAACCCCAGTCTCCAACCTCTGCTCTCTTTAACAGTCCTGCTGCACCTCGGTCTACAAACTCTGCTCTCTGTAAGATCCTTCTGCAACACTGTCTAAAAACTCTGCTCTCTGTAACAGTCCTTCTGCACCTCAGTCTCCAACCTCTGTTCTTTGCAACACTCCTTCTGCACCCCAGTTGCCAACCTCTGCTCTCTGTAACACTCCTTCTGTACCTCATTCTCCAAACTCTACTCTTTGTAACAGTCCTTCTGCACACCAGTCTCCAACCTCTGCTTTCTGTATCAGTCCTTCTGCTCCCCAGTCTACATACTCTGCTCTCTGTAACAGTCCTTCTGCACCTCATATCCAACTCTGCTCTCTGCAACAGTCCTTATGCACCCCAGTCTCCAACCACTTCTCTCTGTAACACTCCTTCTGCACCTCAGTCTGCAAACTCTGCTGTCTGCAACAGTCTTTCTGCAACGAAGTCTCAAATCTCTGCTTCGTGCAACAGTCCTTCTGCACCTCAGTCTCCAACCTCTGCTCTCTGTAACAATCATTCTGTACCTCAGTCTCCAACCTTTACTCTCTGTAACAGTCCTTCTGCATCTCAGTCTCCAAACTCTGCTCTCTGCAACAGTCCTTCAGAACCGCTGTCTCAAATTTTTATTCCTGCAACAGTCCTTCTACACCCCAGTCTCCAACCTCGGCTATCTCCAACAGTCCTTCTGCACCTTAGTCTCTAACCTCTGCTCTCTGCAACGAACCTACTTCACCCCAGTCTCCAAAATCTGCTCTATGCAAAAGTCCTTCTGCACCTCAGTCTGCAAACTCTGCTCTCTGCAAGGAGACTTCTTCACCTCAGTTCCCAAACTCTGATCTCTGCAATGGTCCTCTCTGTAACAATCCTTCTGCACCAGTCTCCAACATCTGCTCTCTGAAAAAGTGCTTCTGCACCCGAGTCTCCAACATCTGCTCTCTGCAACAGTCGTTCTGGACCTCAGTCTAAAAACTCTGCTCTCTGAAAAGATTCTTGTGCACCTCAATCTCCAAACTCTGCACTCTGTAACAGTCCTTCTGTAGTGTAGTCTCCAAAATCTGCTCTCTGTAACGGTCCTTCTGTAGCCCAGTCTCTAAACTTTGCTTTCTGTATCAGTCCATCAGCACCCCAGTCTCCAACCTCTTCTCTCTGTGACAGTCCTTCTGCACCTCAGTCTCCAAAGTCTGCTGTCTGCAACAGTCCTTCTGCAACGAAGTCTCAAATCTCTGCTTCGTGCAACAGTCCTTCTGCACCCCAGTCTCCAACCTCTGCTCTCTGTAACAATCCTTCTGTACCTCAGTCTCCAACCTCTACTCTCTGTAACAGTCTTTCTGCATCTCAGTCTCCAAACTCTGCTCTCTGCAACAGTCCTTCAGAACCGCTGTCTCAAATTTTTGTTCCTGCAACAGTCCTTCTACACCCCAGTCTCCAACCTCTGCTATCTCCAACAGACGTTCTGCACCTTAGTCTCTAACCTCTGCTCTCTGCAATGAACCTACTTCACCCCAGTCTCTAAAATCTTCTCTATGCAAAAGTCCTTCTGCACCTCAGTCTGCAAACTCTGCTCTCTGCAAGGAGACTTCTTCACCTAAGTTCCCAAACTCTGGTCTCTGCAATGGTTTTTCTGAACCCCAGTATCCAACCTGTGCTCTCTGTAACAATCCTTCTGCACCCCAGTATCCAACATCTGCTCTCTGAGAAAGTGCTTCTGCACCCCAGTCTCCAACCTCTGCTCTCTGTAACAATCCTTCTGTACCTCAGTCTCCAACCTCTACTCTCTGTAACAGTCCTTCTGCATCTAAGTCTCCAAACTCTGCTCTCTGCAACAGTCCTTCAGAACCGCTGTCTCAAATTCTTGTTCCTGCAACAGTCCTTCTAAACCCCAATCTCCAACCTCTGCTATCTGCAACAGTCCTTCTGCACCTTAGTCTCCAACCTCTGCTCTCTGCAACAGTCCTCCTGTAGTGCACTCTCAAAATCTGGTCTATGTAACGGTACTTCTGCACCCCAGTCTCCAATCTCTGCTCTCTGTAACAGTCCTTCTGCACCTCAGTCTCCAAACTCTGCTCTCTTCATCAGTCCTTCTGCACCTCAGTCTGAATTCTCTGTTCTTGGCAAGGATTCTTCTACACCCCATTCTCAAAACTCTGCTCTCTGTAACAGTCCTTCTGCACCCCAGTCTACAACCTCTGCTCTCTGTAACAGGCCTTTTGCACCCCATTCTCCAAACTCTGCTCTGTGTAACAGTGCTTGTGTACCTCAGTCTACAAACTCTGCTCTCTGCAACAATACTTCTTCAGCCCAGTCTCCAAACTCTGCTTACTGTATCAGTCCATCTGCACCACAATTTCCAACACCTGCTCTCTGTAAGAGTCTTTATTCACCTAAGTCTACAAACTCTGCTCTCTAAACCAGTTTTTCTGCACCCCAATCTTCAACATCTTCTCTCTGCAACAGACCTTCTGCACCCAATATTCAACCTCTGCCTCTGTAACTGTACATCTGTAACCCAGTCTCCACCCTCTGCTCTCTGCAACAGTCCTTCGGCACCCCAATGTGAACCTGTGCTCTTCGCTACAGTCCTTATACACCCCAGTGTCCAGCCTCTGCTCTCTGCAACACACCCTCTCCAACCCAGTCTCCAAACTCTGCTCTCCTTAACAATCTTTCAGCACCTCAGTCTCCAACCTCTGCTCTCTGCAATGATCTTTTTGCACCTCAGTCTTCAAAAACTACTGTCTGTAAATATACTTCTGAACCCCTTGTCCAAACTCTCCTCTCCATAACAGGCCTTCTGCACCCCAGTTTCCAAACTCTGTTCTTTATAACAATTATTCTGCACCCCAGTCGAAAATTTTACTCTGTGCAATGATCCTTCTGCACCCTAGCCTCCAACCCCTGCTCTCTGCAAAAGTCCTTCTGCACCCCAGTCTCCAACCTCTGCTCTCTATAACAGTCCTACTGTACCTAAGTCTCCAAACTCTGCTCTCTGCAAAAGTCCTTCTGCACCCCAGTCTCCAACCTCTGCTGCCTGCAAAAGTCCTTATACACCCCAGTCTCCAACCTCTGCTATCTGCAACAGTCCTTCTGCACCCCAGTCTCAAACCTCTGCTCTCTGTAACAATCCTTCTGTACCTCAGTCTCCAACTTCTATTCTTTGTAACAGTCCTTCTGCATCTCAGTCTTCAAACTCTGGCCTCTGAAACAATCCTTCAGAACCGCTGTCTCAAATTCTTTTCCCTGCAACAGTCCTTGTACACCCCAGTCTCCAACATTTGCTATCTGCAACAGTCCTTCTGCACCTCAGTCTCCAACATGTGCTCTCTGTAAGATCCTTCCTCAACCCAGTCTGTAAACTCTGCCCTCTGTAACAGTCCTCCTGCACCCCTTGTCCAACCTCTGTTCTTGTAACAGTCCTTTTGCAAGCCGGTCTCAAACCTCTGCTCGCTACAACGATTCTTCTGCACCCCAGTCTCCAACCTCTGCTCTCTGCAAAACTCCTTCTGCACCCCAGTCTCCAATATCTGCTCTCTGCAACAGTCCTTCTGCACCTCAGTCTGAAAACTCTGTGCTCTGCAATGATCCTTCTGCACCCCAGTCTCCAAACTCTGCTCTCTGAAACAGTCCTGTTGCACCTCAGTCTCCAAACTCTGCTCTCTTAAGATCCTTCTGCAATCCTCTCTCCAAACTCTGCTCTCTGTAACAGTCCTTCTGCACCCCAGTCTTCAACCTCTGCTCTCTGTATCAGACCTTTTGAACCCATATCTACAACCTCTACTCTCTATAACAGTCCTTCTGAACCTCAGTCTCCAACTTCTGCTCTCTGCAACAATCTTCTGCACCTCAGTCTCCAAGCTCTGCTCTCTGCAACGATCTTTCTGCACCTCTGTCTCCGTAGTCTGCTCTCTGCAACAATCCTTCTGCACCCCAGTTTCCAACCTCTGCTCTCTTTTAGATCCTTCTGCACACCAGTTTCTAAACTCTGTTCTCTACAACATTCCATCTTCATCCCAGTCTTCAACCTCTTCTTTCTGAAACGATTCTCTAGCACCCCAGTCTCCAACCTCTGATCTCTACAAAAGACCTTTTGCTCCCCAGTCTCCAAACTATGCTCTGTGTAACAGTCCTTCTGTACTGCAGTCTCCAAACTCTGCTCTCTGTAATAGTTCTTCTGCACCCCACTCTAAAAACTCTGTTGTCTGTAACAGGCCTACTGTACCCCAGTCTCCTACCCCTTCTCTCTGCAATGATCCTTCTGCACCCCAGTGTCAAACCTCTGCTCTTTGCAACAGTTCGTCTGCACCTCAGTCTCAAACCTCTGCTCTCTGTAAGATCCTTCTGCACCCCAGTCTCCGAACTCTGCTCTCTGTAAGAGTCCTTCTGCATTCCAGTATCCAAGCTCTACTCTCTGCAACACTCAATTTGAACACCAGGCTACAAACTCTGCTCTTTGTAAGATCCATCTGAACCCTAGTATCCAACCTCTGCTCTCTGTAACAGTCCTTCTGCACCCCAGTCTCCAAACTATGCTCTCTGCAAGATCCTTCTAGACCCCAGTCTCCAACCTCTGCTCTCTGCAACAGTCCTTCTGCACCTTAGTCTCCAACATCTGCGCTCTGTAAGAGATTTTCTATACCACAGTCTCCAAACTCTGGTATTTGTAACGGTTCTCTGCACCCCAATTTCCAACCTCTGCTTTCTGTAACAGTCCTTCTGCATCACAGTCTCCAAACTCTGCTCTCTGTAGCAGGCCTTCTGCACCCCAGTCTTCAAAATCTGCTCTCTCCAAGAATCTTTCTGCACCCCAGTCTCCAACCACTGCTCTCTGCAATGATCCTACTGCACCTGAGTCTCTAACCTCTGAACTCTGCAACAGTCTTTCTGCACCTCAGTCTCCAAATTCTGCTCTCTTTCAGACAAATCTGAACCCCAGTCTCCAAAGTCTGCTCTCTGCAACAGTCCTTCAGCACCAAGTCTCCAACCTCTGCTCTCTGTAACACTCTTTCTCCACCCCAGTCTCCAAACTCTGCTCTCTTTAATATTCTTTTTGCACATCAGACTCCAAACTCTGCTCTCTGCAAAAGTCCTTCTGCACTCTAGTCTCCAAACTATGTTTTCTGCAAGACTCCTTCTGCACTCCAGTCTCCAAACTCTACTCTCTAAAACAGTCCTTCTGCACCCCAGTCTCAAACCTCTGCTCTCTGCAACAGTCCTTCTGCACCCCAGTCTCCAAACTCTGCTCTCTGCAACGATCCTTCTGGACCCCAGTCTCCAACCTCTGCTCTCTGTAACATTCCTTCTCCACCCCAGTCTTTTACCTTTGCTTTCTGCAGTGTCCTGTGACACCCCAGTCTTCAAACTCTGTCCTCTGCAACAGTCCTTCTGCTCCCCAGTCTCCAACCTCTACACTCCCTAACCATCCTTCAGCAACCCAGTCTCCAAACTCTGCTTTCTGTATCAGTCCTTCTAAACCTCAGTCTCAAACCTCTGCTCTCTGTATCTATCCATCTGCACCTCAGTCTCCAACCTGTGCTCTCTGTAACATTCTTTCTGCACCCCAATTTCAAAACCTCTGCTTTCTGTAACACTTCTTCTTCACCTCAGTCTCCAACCTGTACTCTCTGTAACATTCCTTCTGCACCCCAGTCTCCAACCTCTTCTCTCTGTAACAGTTTTTCTATAACGCAGTCTACAAACTCTTGTCTCTGTAACGTTCCTTCTGCACCCCAATTTCCAACCTCTGCTTTCTGTAACAATCCTTCTGCACGTCAGTCTCCAAACTCTGCTCTCTGTAACAGTCTTTCTGCACCCCAGTCTTCAACCACTGCTCTCTGTAACAGTCCACCTGCACCTCAGGCTCCAACCTCTCCTGTAACAGGCCTTCTGCACGTCAGTCTCCAAACTCTTCTCTCTGTAGCAGGCCTTCTGGACCCCAGTCTCCAAAATCTGCTCTTTGTAACGATCCTTCTGCACCCCAGTCTCCAACATAAGCTCTCTGCAATGATCCAACGTCACCCCACTCTCCAACCTCTGATCTCTACAACAATCCTACTGCACCTCAGTCTCCTAATTCTCCTCTCTGTAAGATTCTTCTGCAAACCTTCATCCAATATCTGCTATCTGTAACAGTCGTTCTGCACCCCAGTCTCCTACCTCTGCTCTCCTAACAGTCCTTCTGCACCTCAGTCTCCCAAATCTGCTCTCTGTAAGATCCTTTTGCAACCAAGTCTTTAAACTCTGCACTCTATAACACTCCTTCTGCACAACAGTCTCAAACCTCTTCTCTCTGCAACGATTCTTCTCCACCCCAGTCTCTAACATTTGCTCTCTGAAACAGTACTTCCGCAACCTAGTCTCCAAACTCTGCTATCTGTAACAGTCCTTTTTTCACCCCAGTCTCCAAACTCTGCTCTCTGCAACGATCCTTCTGGGACCTAGTCTCCAACGTCTGCTCTCTGCCACAATCCTTCTGCACCACAGTCCTCAACCTCTGCTCTCTGTAACATCCTTCTGCACTCCAGTTTCCAAACTCTGCTCTCTGTAACATTTCTACTCCAACCCAGTCTCCAATCTCTGTCCTCTGACACAGTCCTTCTGCTCTCCAGTCTCTGAGATCTGCTCTCTGTAACAGTCTTTCTGTACCGCAGTCTCAAACCTCTACTCTTCGTAGCGGTCCTTCTACACCCCAGTCTCCAAACTCTGCTTGCTGTATTATTATGTCTGAACCTTATTCTCCAACCTCTGTTCTCTGTATATATTCTTCTGCACCTCAGTCTCTAACCTGTGCTCTATGTAACAGTCCTTCTGCACCCCAGTCTCCAATATCTGCTCTCGATAACAATCCTATATCACAGTCTCCAACCTCTGCTTTCTGTAAAAGTCCTTCTGCAACCCAATTTCCAAACTCTGCTTCCTGTAACAGTCTTTCTGCACCTGAGTCTCCAAGCTCTGCTCTCTGTAACACTCTTCTACACCTCAGTCTAAAACCTCTGTTCTCTGTAACAGTCCTTCTGCACCTCAGTCTGAAACCTCTGCTCTCTGCACGATCCTTTTGCACCCAGTCTTCAACCACTGCTCTCTGTAACAGTCAAGCTACTCCTCAGTCTCCAACCTCTGCTCTATGTAAGATTTTTCAGCAACCCAGTCTCCAAACACTGCTCTTTATAACAGTCCTTCTGCACCCCAGCGTCCAACATCTCCTCTCTGTACCAGGACTTCTGCACGCCATTCTCCAAACTCTGCTCTCTGTAGCAGGCCTTCTGCATCCTAGTCTCCAACCGCTGGTCTCTGCAATGATCCTTCTGCACCCCAGTCTCCAACCTCTGCTCTCTGAAATGATCCTACTGCACCCCAGTCTCCGACCTCTGATCTCTGCAACAGTTCTTCTGCACCTCAGTCTCCAACCTCTGCTCTCTGTAAGATCCTTCTGCACCCCTGTTTCTAAACTCTGCTCTCTGTAACAGTTCTTCTGCACCCGAGTCTCCAAACTCTGCTCTCAGTAACAGGACTTCCGCACCTCAGTCTCCAACCTGTGCTCTCTGCAACAGTCCTTCTGCATTCCTGTCTTCAAACTCTGCTCTCTACAACAGTCCTTCACACGCTAGTTACCAACATCTGCTCTCTGAAACAGACCTTCCGCACCCCAGTCTCCAACATCTGCTCTCTTCATAAGTTCTTCTGCACCTCAGCCAGAAAACTCTGCTCTCTGCAACGAACTTTCTGCACCCCAGTCTCCTACCTCTGCTCTTTTTAACAGTCCTTCTGCACCTCAGTCTCCCAACTCTGCTCTCTATATTATCCTTCTGCAACACAATCTTTAAACTCTGCACTCTGTAACAGTCCTTCTGCAAAACAGTCTCCAACCTCTGCTCTCTGTAACAGGACTTCTGCAACCCAGTCTCCAATCTCTTCTCTCTGCTACGATTCTTCTGCACCCAAGTCTCCAAATCTGCTTCGGCAACTGTCCTTTTGCACCCCAGTCTCCAAACTCTGCTCTCTGTAAGATCCATCTGAACCACAGTCTCTAACCTCTGCTCTCTGTAACAGTCCTGCTGCACCCCAGTCTCTAAAATCTGCTCTCTGCAACAGTCCTTCTCCACCAGAGTATCCAACATCTGCTCTCTGCAACAGTCCTTCTGCACCCCAGTCTCCAAACTCTTCTCTCAGCAACGAACCTTCTCCACCCCAGTCTCTAAAGTCTGCTCTCTGCAACAGTCCTTGTGCACCACAGTCTCAAACCTCTCTTCTCTGTAAGATACTTCTTTACTCCAGTTTGCAAACTCTGCTCTCTGTAACATTTCTTCTCCACCCCAGTCTCCAACCTCTGTCCTCTGCAACAGTCCTTCTGCTCCCCTGTCTCCGAGATCTGCTCTCTGTAACAGACCTTATGTACCGCAGTTTCCAACCTCTGCTCTCTGTTATGGTCCTTCTGCAACCCAGTCTCAAACCTCTACTCTTTTGAATCAGTCCTTCTGAACCCAGTCTCCAAACTCTGCTCTTTGTATCTATCCTTCTGCACCTCAGTCTCCAACCTGTGCTTTCTGTAACTGTCCTTCTTCACCCCAGTCTCCAACCTCTGCTCTCTGTAACAGTCATTCTATACTGCAGTCTCCAACCTCTGATCTCTGTAAGGATCCTTCTGCACCCCATTTTCCAACCTCTGCTTTCTGTAACAGTCCTTCTGCACGTCAGTCTCCAACATCTGCTCTCTGTAATTTCCTTCAGCAAACCAGTCTCCAAACTCTGCTCTCTGTAACAGTCCTTCTGCACCCCAGTCTCCAACCTCTCCTCTTTTTAACAGGCCTTCTGCATGCCAGTCTCAAAACTCTGCTCTCTATAGCAGGCCTTCTGCACCCCAGTTTCCATCCTATGCTCTCTGCAACGATCCTTATGCACCCCAGTCTCGAACCTTTGCTCTCTACAATGATCCTACTGCACCCCAGTCTCCAATCTCTGATCTCTGCAAAAGTCCTTCTGCATCTCAGTCTCCAAATTCTGCTCTCTGTAAGATCCTTCTGCACCGCTGTCTCCAACCTCTGCTCTGTGTAACAGTCCTTCTGCACCCCAGTCTCCAACCTCTGCTCTCAGCAAGAGTCATTCTGCACCCCAGTCTCCAAACTCTGCTCACTGCAACAGTCCTTCTGCACCCTAGTTACCAACATCTGCTCTCTGCTACAGTACTTCTGCACCCCAGTCTTCAACCTCTGCTCTCTGTAACAGTCCTCCTGTACTGCAGTATCCAACCTCTGCTCTCTGTAACGGTCTTTCTGCACCCCAGACTCCAATCTCTGCTTTCTGTTTCAGTCCTTCTGTACCCCTGTCTCCAACCTCTGTTCTCTGCAGAGTCCTTCTGTAACTCAGCCTCCAAATTCTGCTCTCTGTAAGATCCTTCTGCACCCCTGTATTTAACCTCTGCTCTCCTAAACTGTCCTTCTGCACCCGAGTATCCAAACTCTGCTCTCTGTAACAGCACTGCCGCACCTCAGTCTCCAACTTCTGCTCCCTGCAACAGTCCTTCTGCACCCCAGTTTCCAACCTCTGCTTTCTACAACACTTCTTCTGGACCCTAATTACCAACATCCGCTCTCTGCAACAGTCCTTCTGCACTCCAGTCTCCAACATCTGCTCTCTGCCACAGTTATTCTGCACCTCAGTATGAAAACTCTGCTCTCTAAAACGACCCTTCTGCACCCCAGTCTCCTAACTCTGCTCTCTTTAACAGTCCTTCTCCACCTCAGTCTCCCAACTCTGCCCTCTGTTTCATCATTCTGCAAACCAGTCTTTAAATTCGGCACTCTTTAACAGTCCTTCTGCACAACAGGCTCCAACCTCTGCTCTCTTTAACAGAACTTCTACCACCCAGTCTCCAAACTCTGCTCTGTGTAACAGGCCTTCTGCACCCCAGTCTCCAAACTCTTTTCTCTCCAAAGATTCTTCTCCACCTCAGTCTCCAACTTCTGCTCTCTGGAACAGTCCTTTTGCACCCCAGTCTCTAAACTCTGCTCTCTGTAAGATCCATCTGAACCTCAGTCTTCAACCTCTGCTCTCTGTAACAGTCCTTCTGCACCCCAGTCTCAAAACTCTGCTCTCTGTAAGAGTCTTTCTGCACCCCAGTCTCCAAACTCTGGTATCTGTAAAAGTCCTTCTACACCTCATTCTCCAACCTCTTCTCTCTGCAACAGTCTTTCTTCTCCCCAGTCTCTGAGATCTGCTCTCTGTAACAGTCCTTCTGTACCACAGTGTCCAACCAGTGTTCTCAGTTTCGGTTCTTCTACATCCCAGTCTCCAAACTTTGCTTTCTGTATCAGCCTGTCTGAACCCCAGTATCCAACCTCTGTTCTCCGGATCCATCCTTCTTCACCTCAGTCTCCAACTTGTGCTCTCTGTAAGAGTCCTTCTGCATCCCAGTCGCCAAACTCTGCGCTCGGTAACAGTCCTAAACCACAGTCTCCAAACTCTGCTCTCTTTAACGGTACATCTGCACCCCAATTTTCAACCTCTGCTTCCTGTAACAGTCCTTCTGCACCTCAGTCTCCAAACTATGCTCTCTGCAACAGTTATTCTACACCCCACTCTCCAACATCTGGTCTCTGCAACAGTCCTTATGCATTACAGTATGAAAACTCTGCTGTCTGCAACGAATCTCCTGCACCCCAGTCTCCTACCTCAGGTGTCTGTTACAATCCTTCTGCACCTCAGTCTCCCACCTCTGCTCTCTGTAAGATCCATCCCAACTTGAGTCTCTTACCTCTCCTCTCTGTAACAGTTCTTCTACACCTCAGTCTCCAACCTCTTCTCTCTGCAACAGTTCTTCTGTAACCCAGTCTCTAACATCTGCTCTCTGTAACAGTCTTTCTGCACCTCAGTCTCCAAACTCTGCTCTCTGCAACAACCTTCTGCACCCCAGTCTGAAAACTCTGCTCTCTGCAATGATCTTTCTGGACCCCATTCTCCAACGTCTGCTCTCTGCAATAGTCCTTCTGCACCACAGTCTCCAACCTGTGCTCTTTTTAAGATCTTTCTGCACTCCAGTCTCCTGACTCTGCTCTCTAACATTCCTTCTCGACCCCAGTAGCCAACCTCTGATTTCTGCAAGGGTCCTTCTGCACCCCTGTCTCCAAACTCTGTTCTCTGCAACAGTCTTTCTGCTCCCCAGTCTCCAGTATCTGCTCTCTGTAACAATCCTTCTGTACCGCAGTCACCAAACTCTGCTCTCTGTAATGGTCCTTCTGCACCCCAGTCTCCAAACTTTGCTTTCTGTATCAGTCCTTCTGAACCCCAGTCTCCAACCTCTGCTCTCTGTGTCTATTCTTCTACACCTCAGTCTCCAACCTGTGCTTTCTGTAACAGTCCTTCTATACCGTAGTCTCCAACCTCTGCTCTCTGTAGCGGTCCATCTGCACCCCAATTTCCAACCTCTGCTTTCTGTAACAGTCCTTCTGCACCTCAGTCTCCAAACTCTGCTCTCCGTATCAGTCTTTCTACACCTCAATCTCCAACCTCGGCTCTCTGTGACAGTACTTCTGCACCTCAGACTGAAACCTCTGCTCTCCACGATACTTCTGCACCCCAGTTTTCAACCACTCTGTAACAGTCCACCTGCACCTTAGTCTCCAACCTCTGCTCTCTGTAAGATCCTTCAGCAACCCAGTTAAAACTCTGCTCTCTGTAACAGTTCTTCTGCACCCCAGTCTCCAACCTCTCCTCTCTGTAACAAGCCTTCTGTATGCCAGTCTACAAATCTGCTCTCTGTAGCATACCTTTTGCACCCCAGTCTCCAAACTCTGCTCTTATCAACGATCCTTCTGCACCCAGTATTTAAACTCTGCTCTCTGCAATGATCCTACTGCACCCCAGTATCTAATCTCTGATTTCCAAAACAGTCCTTCTGCACCTCAGTCTACAAATTCTGCTCTCTGTAAGATCTGTCTGCACCGCTTCTGCTCTCTGCAACAGTCCTTCAGCACCCTAGTTACCAACATCTGCTCTCTTTTACAGTCCTTCTGCACCCCCGTCTCCAAACTCTGCTCTGTGTAACAGTTCTCCTGTACTGCAGAATCCAAACTCTGCTCTCTGTAACGGTCTTTCTGTACCCCAGACTCCAATATCTGCTTTCTGTATCATTCCTTCTGCACCTCAGTCTCCAACCTCTGGTCTCTGCAACAGTCCTTCTACATCGCAGTCTAAAGCCTCTGTTCTCTGCAACAGTCCTTCTGTAACTCAGTCTCCAATCTCTGCTCTCTGCAAGAGTCCTTCTGCACTTCAGTCTCCAACTTCTACTCTCTGTAACAGTGCTTCTTCACCTCAGTCTCCAATCTCTGCTCTCTGTAAGATCCTTCTGCAACCCAGTCTCCAAATTATTTTCATTGTAACAGTCCTTAATCACCCCAGTCTCCAAATTCTGCTCTCTGTCACAGGCGTTTTGCACTCCAGTCTCCAACCTCTGCTCTCTGGATCAGTCCATCTGCACCCCAGTCTCTAACGTCTGCTCTCTGCAACAATCCTTCTGCACCCCAGTCTCCAACCTATGCTCGCTGCAACAGTCCATGTGCAACCCAGTTTACAACATCTGCTCTCTGCAACAGTTCTTCTGTACCTCAGTCTGAAAACTCTGCTATCTGCAACGATTTTTCTCTATCCGAGTCTCCAACCTCTGCTCTCTGTAACAGTCCTTTTGCCCCTAGTGTCCGAACTCTGCTTTAAGCAGCAGTCCTTCTGCACCCCAGTCTCCAACATCTGCTCTCTGCAACATTCCTTCTGCACCCCAGGCTCCAAACTCTGCTCTCTGTAATGATCCTTCTGCACACCAGTCTCGAAACTCTGCTCTCCGCAACGATCTTTCTGCACCTCAGTCTCCAACCTCTGCTCTCTGCAAAGATTCTTTGGCACCCCAGTCTCAGAACTCAGCTCGCTGCAACAGTCCTTGTGAACCCCAGTCTCCAATATCTGCTCTCTGCAACAGTTCTTCTGTACCTCAGTCTGAAAACTCTACTCTCTGCAATAGTCCATCTTCACCCCAGTCTCCAACCTCCACTCTCTGTAACAGCTCTTCTTTACCTCAGTCTCCAATCTCTGCTCTATGCAACAGTCCTTCTGCACCCAAGTCTCCAACATCTGCTCTGTGAAACAGTCCTTAGACACCCCAGTCTCAAACCTCTGCTATCTGCAACAGTCCTTCTACACCCAAGTCTTTATACTCTGCTCGCCCAAACGATTCTTCTGCACCCCAGTCTCCAACGTCTGCTCTCTGCAACAGTTCTTCTACAACCCAGTCTTCAACCTCTGCTCTCTGAAACAGTCCTTCTATACCCCAGTCTCCATACTCTGCTCGACCCAACGATCCTTCTGGACCTGAGTCTCCAACCTCTGTTCTATACATTAGTTCTTCTGCACGCCAGTCTCCAACCTTTGCTCTCTGTACCAGTCCTTCTGTACCGCAGTCTCCAACCTCTGTTCTCTGTAACGGTCCTTATGCACCCAAGTATCCAACCTCTGCTTTCTGTATCAGTCGTTTTGCACCACAGTCTTCAAGCTATGCCCTCTGTAAAAGTCCTTCTGCAACTCAGTCTGCAACCTCTGCTCTCTGTAACAGTCCTTCTGCACCCAAGTCTCCATCCTCTGCTCTCTGCAACAGTCCTTTTGCACCCCAGTCTCCAACATCTGCTATCTGCAACAGTCATTCTCCACCCAAGTCTCCAAACTCTGCTCTCTGTAAGGATACTTCTGAACCCGAATCTCCAAACTCTGCTTTCTGTATCAGTCCTTCTCCACCTCAATCTCCAAACTGCTCTGTGTAACTGTCCTTCTGCACCTTAGTCTCCAACGTCTGCTCTCTGGTACAGTCCTTCTGGAACCCAGTCTTCATCATCTACTCTCTGCAACATTCCTTCTACACCCCAGTCTCCAACATCTGCTCTCTGTAACAGTCCTTCTGTACTGGAGACTCCAACCTCTTCTCTCTGTAATAGTCCTCCTGTACCCCAGTCTTCAACCTCTGCTTTCTATATCCTTCCTTTTGCACCCCTTTCTCAATCGTCTGCTCTCTATAACAGTCCTTTTGCACCTCAGTCTCCATCCTCTGCTCTCTGCAACAGTTCCTTCTGCACCCAAATCTCCAACTTCTGATCTATGCAAAAGTACGTCTGCACCCCAGTATCCAACCTCTGCTCTCTGTAACAATCCTTCTGCACCCCAGTCTCCAAATTCTGCTCTCTGCAGCAGTCCTTCTTCATCACAGTATCCAACCTCTGCTCGCTGTAATATGCTTCTGTACCCCATTCTCCAAACTCTACTCTCTGTTACAATCTTTCTGCACCTCAGTCTCCACCCTCTGCTCTCTGCAATGGTCCTTCTGCAAACCTGTCTTAAACCTCTGTTTTGCAACAGTCCTTCCGCTCCCCAGTATCAAATCTCTGCTCTCTGTAAAAGTACTTTTGTACCCCAGTCTCCAATCTCTGCTCTTTGTAATGGTCCTTCTGCACCCCAGTCTTCATACTCTGCTTTCTGTATCAGTCCTGCACCACAGTCTCCAACCTATGCTCTCTGTAACAGTACTTCTGCACCTCAGTCTCTATCCTCTTCTCTCTGCAATAATAATACTGCACCCCAGTCTCCAGCCTCTGCTCTCTGTAAGATTCTTCTGCACCATAGTCTTCAACGTCTGCTATCTTCAAAGTTCCTTCGCACCTCAGTCGCCAAACTCTGTTCCCTGCAACAGTCTTTCTGCACCCCAGTCTCCAAAATCTTCTCTCTGTAACAGTTCTTCTGCACCGCAGTCTCCAACCTCTGCTCTCTATAATGGTCCTTCAGCAACCCAATATCAAAACTCTGCTTTCTGTATCAGTCCTTCTGCACCTCAGTCTCCAACCGCTGCTATCTTTAACAGTCCTTCTGCACCTTAGTCTTCAAACTATGATATCTGCAATTGTCCTTCTGCACCTCAGACTTCAAACTCAACACTCTGTTACAGTTCTTCTGCATCTCAGTCTCCAAACTCTACTCTCTGTAAGATCTTTTTGCAAACCAATCTCCAATCTCTGCTCTCTGTAATAGTCCTTCTGCACCCCTTCTCCAAACTCTGCTCTCTTCTGCACACAGTCTCCAACATCTACTCTCTGGAACAGTCCATCTGCACAGAAGTCTCCAACCTCTGCTCTCTGCAACAGTCATTATGCACCCCAGTTTCCAAAATTTGCTCTCTACATTAGTCCTTCTGCACCTCAGTCTGAATACTCTGCTCTCTGCCACGATCCTTCTGCACCCCAGTCTCCAACTTCTGTTCTCTGTAACAGTCCTTCTGCACCCCAGTCTCCAAACTCTGCTCTCTGTAACAGTCCTTCTGTACTGCAGTCTCCAACCTCTTCTCTCTGTAATGGTCCTTCTGCACCCCAGTCTCCAAACACTGCTTACTGTATCAGTCTTTCTGCACCACAGTCTCCAACCTCTGCTCTCTGTAACAGTCCTTCTGCACCTAAGTCTCCAACCTCTGCTCTCTGCAACAGTCCTTCTGCACCCCAGTCTCCAACCTCTGCTCTCTGCAGTAATCCTTCTGTACCCCAGTCTCCATCGTCTGCTCTCTGCCACAGTCCTTCTGCATTCCAGACTTTAACCTCTTCTCACTGCAAAGATCATTTGGCACCCCATTCTCAAAACTCTGCTCGCTGCAACAGTCCTTGTGAACCCCAGTCTCCAACATCTTCTCTCTGCAACAGTTCTTCTGTACCTCAGTCTGAAAACTCTGCTCTCTGCAACAGTCCTTCTGCACCCCAGTCTCCAACCTCTGTTCTCTGCAACAGTCGTTCTGCATCCCAGTGTCCAACCTCTGCTCTCTATAGCAGTCCTTCTGTACTGGGTCTCCAACCTCTGCTCTCTTTATCCGTCCTTCTGCAACCCAGTCTGCAACATCTACTTTCTCTATAAGTCCTTCTGCACCCCAGTCTCCAATATCTGCTCTCTTTAACAGTCTTTCTGCACTTCACTCTCCAACCTCTGCTTTCTGCAAAAGTTCTCCTGCATCCCAGTTTCCAACCTCTGCTCTCTGCAACATTCCTTCTGCACCCCAGTCTCCTACATGTGCTCTCTGTAAAAGTCCTTCTGCACCCCAATCTAAAACCTCTGCTTTCTGTAACGATGCTTTTGCACCCCAGTCTCTAACCTCTGCTCTCTGCAACGATCTTTCTGCAACTCAGTCTCCAAATTCTGCTGTCTGCAACGATCCTTTGTCATCCCAGTCTCAAACATCTGCACTCTGTAACAGTCCTTCTACACCTCAGTCTCCAACCTCTGCTCTCTGCAACATTTTTTTTGCACTCCAATCTCAAACATGTGCTCTCTGCCACAGTCCTTCTGCATCCCAGACTCCAACCTCTTCTCACTGTAAGATCCTTCTGCACCCCAGTCTCCAACCTCTGCTCTCTTCAAAGTTCTTTCTTCACCCCAGTCTCCAACCTCTGTTCTCTGCGTCAGTCCTTCTGTGCCACAGTATCTAACATCTACTCTCTGAAACAGTTCTTTTCCACAACAGTCTCCAACCTCTGTTCTCTGTAACAGTCCTTCTGTACTGCAGTCTCCAACCACTGCTCTCTGTAAGGGTCCTTCTGCATCCGAGTCTCCAAAAACTGTTCTCTGTAACTGTCCTTCTGCAACTTATTCTCCAACATCTGCTCTCAGCTACAGTACTTCTGCACCCCAATATCCTACCTCTACTCTCTGCAACAGTCTTTCTACATGCCAGTCTAAACCCTCTGCTCTCTGCAATAGTCCTTCTGCACCCCAGTCTCCAACCTCTGCTCTCTGTATCAATCCTTCTGCACCTAAGTCTCCAAGCTCTGCTTTCTGTAACGATCCTTCTGCACCTCAATCTCCAAACTCTACTCTTTGTAACAGTGCTTGTGCACCTCAGTCTCCAACCTCTGCTTTTCGTAAGATCCTTCTGCAACCCAGTCTCCAAACTCTGCTCTCTGTAACAGTCCTCGTGCACCCCAGTCTCCAAACTCTGCTCTCTGTACCAGGCTTTCTTTACCCCAGTTTCCAAAATCTGCTCTCTGTATCTGTCCTTCTGCACCCCAGTCTTCAACCTCTGCTCTCTGCAGCAATCCTTCTGCATCCTGTCTCCAACCTCTGCTCACTGAAGCAGTCCTTCTGCACCCCAGTCTCCAAACTCTGTTCTCTGCAACAGTCGTTCTGCATCCCAGTGTCCAACCTCTGCTCTCTATACCAGTCCTTCTGTACCGGAGTCTCAAACCTCTGCTCTCTTTATCCGTCCTTCTGCACCCCAGTCTCCAACATCTGCTTTCTCTATAAGTCCTTCTGCACCCCAGTCTCCAATATCTGCTCTGTTTAACAGTTTTACTGCACCTCAGTCTCCAACCTCTGCTTTCTGTAAAAGTTCTCCTGTACCCCAATCTTCAACCTCTGCTCTCTGCAACGTTACTTCTGCACTCCAGTCTCCTACCTGTGCTCTCTGAAAAAGTCCTTCTGCAACCCAATCTCAAACGTCTGCTCTCTGTTACGATGCTTCTGCACCCCAGTCTCTAACCTCTGCTCTCTGCAACGATCTTTCTGAACATCAGTCTTCAACTTCTGCTCTCTGCAACGATCCTTCTGCATCCCAGTCTCAAACATCTGCACTCCGTAACAGTCCTTCTACACCTCAGTCTCCGACATCTGCTCTTTGCAACAGTCTTTTTGCACCCGAATCTCCAACATGTGCTCTCTTCAACAGTCCTTCTATACACCAGTCTCCAACCTCTGCTCTCCGTAACAGTCCTTCTGCACCCGACTCTCCAACCTTAGTTCTCTCTAACAGTCCTTCTGCACCTCAGTCTCCAAACCCTGCTCTCTGAAAGAAACTTCTACAACCCAGTCTCCAACCTCTGCTCTCTGTAACATTCCTTCTGCACCTCAGTCTCAATCTCTGCTCACTGTATCAGTCCTTCTGCACCCCTGTTTCAAAACTCTGCTCTCTGAAACAGTCCTTCTGCACCTCAGTCTTTAACAACTGCTTTCGGAAACAGTCCTTCTACACAACAGTCTCCAAACTCTGCTCTCTGGGACAGTCCTTCTATACCCCCGACTCCATAATCTGCTCTCTGCAATGATCTTTCTGCACCCCATTCTCCAACGTCTGCTCTGAAACAGTCTCTCTGCAACCCAGTCTCCAAACTCTGCTCTCAATAAGATCTTTCTTTACCCCAGTTTCAAAACTCTGCTCTCTGTAATGGTCCTTCTGCACCCAAGTCTCCAAATTCTGCGTTATGTATAAGTCATTCTGCACCCCTGTCTCCAACCTCTGCTCTCTTTAAAAGTCCTTCTGCACCTCAGACTCCAACCACTGTTCTCTGCAACAGTCCTACTGCGCCCCAATCTCCAACTTCTGCTCTCTGCAACAGTCCTTATGCACCTCAGTGTCCAAACTCAGCTCTCTGTAAGATCCTTCTGAAAAACAGTCTCCAACCTCTGCTTTCGGCAATGGGTCTTCTGCACGCCAGTCGTCAAACTCTGATCTCTACAATAGTTATTCTGCACTACAGTCTCCAACCTCTGCTCTCTGTAACAGTCCTTCTGCACCTCAGACTCCAATCTCTGTTCTCTGCAAAAGTACTTCTGCGCCCCTATCTCCAACCTCTGCTCTTTGCAACAGTCCTTCTGCTCCTCAGTTTCCAAACTCTGATCTCTGTAGGATCCTTCTGAAACCCAGTCTCCAACCTCTGCTTTCTGCAATGGTCCTTTTGCACCTCAGACTCCAACCTCTGTTCTCTGAAACAGTCCTTCTACACCCCAGTCTCCATAATCTGCTCGCACCAATGATCCTTCTGCACCCAAGTCTCCAACATTTGCTCTCTGCAAGAGTCCTTCTCCACTACAGTCTCAAAACTCTGGTCTCTGCAACAGTCCATCTGCACCCCAGGTTTCAACCTCTGCTTTCTGTATCAGTCCTTCTGCACCCCAGGCTCCAAACTCTTCTCTTTTAACAGTCCTTCTTCACCTCAGTCACCAAACTCAGCTTTCTGCAAACTTCCTTCTGCACCGCAGTCTCCAACCTCTGCTCTCTACAATGATCCTTCTGCACCCTAGTCTCAAACATCTTCTCGCTGCAACAGTCCTTCTGAAACCCAGTCTCCAACATCTGCTCTCTGCAACAGTTCTTCTGTACCTCAGTCTGAAAACTCTGCTCTCTGCAATAATCCTTCTGCACCCCATTCTCCAACCTCTGCTCTCTTTAACGGTCCTTCTGTACCTCAGTCTCCAACCTCTGCTCTATGCAATAGTCCTTCTGCACCCCAGTCTCCAACGTCTGCTTTCTGCAACAGTAATTCTACACCCCAGTCTCCAACCTCTGCTCTCTGCAACAGTCCTTCTACACCCCAGTCTTCATACTCTGATAGCCCCAACGATCCTTCAGCATCCCAGTCTCCAACTTCTGGTTTCTACATTAGTTCTTTTGCACCCCAGTCTCCAACCTCTGCTCTCAGTAACAGTCCTTCTGTACCACAGTCTCCATCCGCTATTCTCCGTAAGGGTCCTTATGCACCCCAGTATCCAGCCTCTGCTTTCTGTACCAGTTGTTTTGCACCACAGTCTCAAAACTCTGCCCTCTGTAACAGTCCTTCTGTAACTCAGTCTGCAACCTCTGCTCTCTTCAAAAGTCCTTCTGCATCCCAGTCTTCATACTCTGCTCTCTGCAAAAGTTCTTTTGCACCCTAGTCTCCAACATTTCTCTCTGCAACAGTCCTTCTCTACCCCAGTCTCCAAACTCTGCTCTCTATAAGAGTCCTTCTGTACTGCATTCTCCAACCTCTGCTCTGTGTAAGGGTACTTCTACACCCGAGTCTCCAAACTCTGCTTTCTGTATCAGTCCTTCTCCACCCCATTCTTCAACCTGTGCTCTGTGTAACTGTCCCTCTGCACCTTAGTCTGCAACCTCTGCTCTCTACTACAGTCCTTCTAGACCCCAGTCACCAAACTCTGCTCTCTGTAACAATCCTTCTTCACCTCAGTCTCGAACCTCTGCTCACTGCAATGGTTCTTCTGCACCTGAGTCTTCAACTTCTGCTCTGTATCAGTCCTGTACACCTGTCTCCCTCATATGCTCTCTGTAACAGTCCTTCTTCACCTCAGTCTTGAACCTCTGCTCTGTGAAACAGTCCTTCTGCACCCCAGGGTTCAACATCTGCTCTCTGCAACGATCCTCTGCATCCCAGTCTTTAAACTCTGCTCTATGTAACAGTCCTTCTGAACCTAAGATTCCAAACTCTGCTCTACGTAAGATCCTTCTGCAACCCAGTCTCCAAACTCTGCACTCTGTAACAGCCCTTCTGCACCCCAGTCTCCAACCTCTGCTCTCTGTAACAGGCATTCTGCACCCCAGTCTCCAACCTCTGCTCTCTATATCAGTCCTTCTGCACGCCAGTTGCAAACATCTGCTCTTTGTAACAGTCCTTCTGCATCTCAGTCTCCTACATCTGCTCTCTTCAACAGTCCGTCAGCACCCCAGATTCCAAATTCTGGTTTCTGCAACAGTCTTTCAACACCCAAGTCTCCAACCTCTGGTGTGTGTAACAGTCCTTCTGCACCCCAGTCTCCAAAGTATGCTCTCTGTAACAATCCTTCTGTGCCTCACTCTCCAACATCTGCTCTTTGTAAGTTCCTTCTGCCACCCATTCTCCAAACTCTGCTCTCTGTAACAGTCCTTCTGCACCCCAGTCTCCAACCTCTGCTCTGTGCACCAGTTCGTCTGCACCCCACTCTCCAGGCTCTGCTCTCTGTAAGATACTTCTGCACACCAATATCCAAACTCTGATCTCTTTAACAGTCTTTCTTCATCCCAGGCTCCAACCGCTGCTCCCTGCAACAATCCTTCTGCACCTCAGTCTCCAACTTCTGCTCTCTGCAACAGTTATTCTTCACCCCAGTCTTTAACATTTACTAACTGAAACAGTCTTTCTGCATCTCATTCTCCAACAACTGCTCTCTGCAACAGTCCTTGTGTACCCTGGTCTCCACCCTCTGTGCTCTTTAACAGTCCTTCTGTACTGCAGTCTCCAACCTCTGCTGTCTGTAAGGTTCATTCTAGACCCAATTCTCCAAACTCTGCATTCTGTATCAGTTCTTCTGCACCCCAGTCTCCAACCTCTGCTCTCTGTAACAGTCCTTCTACACTCCAGTCTTCAACCTCTGCTCTGTGTAACAGTCCTTCTGCAACCCAGTTTCCAATTACTGCTCTCTGCTACGATCCTTCTGCATCCCAGTCTCCAACATCTGCTTTCTGCAACCATCCTTCTGCACCCAAGTCTCTGACCTCTGCTCTCTGAAAGGATCCTTCTGAACACCAGTCTCCATCCTCTGCTCTACGTAATATTCTTCTGCAACCCAGTCTCCAAACTATGCTCTCTGTAACAGCCCGTCTGTATACAGTCTCCAACCTCTGCTCTCTTTAACAGGCCTTCTGAACCCCAGTCTCGAAACTCTGCTCTCTGTATCAGTCCTTCTGCACCCCAGTCTCCAAACTCTGCTCTCTGTAACAGTCTTTCTGCATCTCAGTCTCCTACCTCTACTCTCTGCAACAGTTCTTCTGTACACAAGTCCCCAACATCTGCACTCTGAAACAGTTCTTCTCCACTCCAGTCTCCAACCTCTGCTCTCTGTAACAGTTCTCCTGTATTGCAGTCTCCAAATTCTGCTCTCTGTAATGGTCCTTCTGCACCTCAGTCTCCAACCTCTGCTTTCTGTATCAGTCCTTCTGCACCCCAGTCTCCAACCTCTGCTATTTGAAGCAGTCCTTCTTCACCTCAGTCTCCAAATTCTATTCTCTGCAAAAGTCCTTCTGCACCCAAGTATCCAACACCTGCTCGCTGCAACCGTCCTACTTCACCCCAGTTTCCAAACTCTGCTATCTGCAAAAGTCCTTCTGCACCACAGTCTTCAATCTCTGCTCTCTGTAACAGTCCTTTTGCACCCAAGTCTCCAACCACTGCTCTCTGCAACAGTCCTTCTACACCCCAGTCTTCAACCTCTGCTCTCTGTTACAGTCTTTGTATACCGCAGTCTCCAACCTCTGCTCTCTGTAACGGTCTCTCTGCACCCCAATTTCCAACCTCTGCTTTCTGTAACAGTCCTTCTGCACCTCAGTCACCAAACTCTGCTCTCTGTAACTGTCCTTCTGCTCCTCAGTCTCCAATGTCTGCTCTCTGTAACAGTATTTCTGCACCTCAGTCTGAAACCTCTGCTCTCTGCATGGTCCTTCTGCACCCCAGTCTTCAACCACTGCTCTCTGTAACAGTCGTCCTGCACCTCAGTCCCAAAACCCCTGCTCTCTAAAGTCTTTCTGCAACCCAGACTCAAAACTCTGCTCTCTATACCAGTCCTTCTGCAACCCAGCCTCAAAACTCTGCTCTCTATAACTGTCCTTCTGCAACCCAGTCTCCAACCACTGCTCTCTGTAGCAGGCCTTCTGCACCCCAGTCTCCAAACTCTACTCTCTGAAACAGTCCTTGTGCACGCCAGTCTCCAACCACTGCTCTCTGTAATGGTCATTCTGCACCCCAGTCTCCCACCTCAGCTTTCGGTATCAGAATTATTCACCCCAGTCTCCAACGTCTTCTCTGTGTAACAGTCCTTCTGCATCTCAGTCTCCAAATTCTGCTCTCTGCAACAGTCCTTCTGCACCCCAGTCTCCAACCTCTGCTTTCTGCAACATTCCTTCTGTACCCCAGTCTCCAACCTGTGCTCTTTGTAACAGTCCTTGTGAACACCAGTCTCCCACCTCTGCTCTCTATAACCATTTTTCTGCAGCCCAGACTCCACCTATGCTCTCTGCAATGATTCTTATGCAACTCAATCTACATACTCTGCTCTCTGTAACAGTCCTTCTGCACCCCAGGATCTAACATTTGCTCTCTGCAACATTTCTCTTCTACACCCAGGTCTCTAATCTATGCTCTCTGTAACTGTCCTTCTGCACCTCAGTTTGAAAACGCTGTTCTCTGCAACAATTCTTCTGCACCCCAGTCTGTAACCTCTGTTCTTGTAACACTCCTTCTGCACCTCTGTCTCCAAAAGACTCTCTGTATGATCCTTCTGCAACCCTGTCTGGAAACTGTGCTATCTGTAACAGTCCTTCTACAACCCAGTCTCCAACCTCTGCTCTCTGGAACAGTCCTACTGCACCCTAGTCTCCAACCTCTACTCTCTGTAATATCCTTCTGCACCACAGTCTCCAAACTCTGCTCTCTGCTACAGTCCTTTTGCACCCAGGTCTCTATCCTCTATGCTCTATAAGATCCATCTGCACCATAGTCTCCAAACTCTGCTCTCTGTAACAGTCCTTCTGCACCCCAGTATCCAACACCTGCTCTATGCAACAGTCCTACTGCAACCCAGTCTCCAACCTCTACTCTCTGTAAGATTCTTCGGCATGGCAGTCTCCAAACTCTGTTCTCTGCAACAGTCGTTCTGCACCCCGGTATCAAACCTGTGCTCTCTGTAAAAGTCCTTCTGTACTGCAGTCTCCAAACTCTCCTGTCTGTAATGGTTCTTCTGCAGTCCGGTCTTTAACATCTGCTTTGTTTATCAGTCCTTCTGCACCCCAATCTCCAACCTCTGCTCTCTGTATCAGTCCTTCTGCACCTATAACTCCAACCTCGATTCTCTGCAACAGTCCTTCTGCACCCCTGTCTTCAACCTCTGCTCTCTGTAACGATCCTTCTGCCCCTGAGTCTCCAAACTCTGCTCTCTGAAACGATCCTTCTGCACCTCAGTTTCCAACCTCTGCTCTCTGCAGCGATCCTTCTGCACCCCAGTCTCCAAACTTTGGTCTCCGTAACTGTTTTTCTGACCGAGTCTCCAACCTCTGCTCTTTGTAAAGATCCTTCTGCACCCCATTCTCCAACCTCTGCTCTCTTCAATAATCCTTCTTCACCTCAGTTTCCAACCTCTGCTTTCTGCAACAATCCTTCTGTACCCCAGTCTCCAACATATGCTCGCTGTAACAGTCCTTCTACACCTCAGTCTCCAACCTCTGCTCTCTGTACCAATCCTTCTATACCTCAATCTCCAAACTCTGCTCTCTGTAACAGTCCTTCTGCACCCGAGTCTCCAAACTCTGCTCTCTGTAACAATCCTTCTGCACCCCAGTCTCCAAACTCTGCTCTCTGTGCAGTTCTTCTGCACCACAATCTCAAACCTCTGCTCTCTGTAACGGAACTTCTGCAACCCAGTCTCAAACATCTTCTCTCTGCAATGATCCTTCTTCTACCCATTCTCCAAACTCTGCTCTCTGTAACAGTCCTTTTGTATCTCAGTCTACAACCTCTTCTCTTAGTAATGATCCTTCTGCTCACCAATTGCCAACCTCTGGTTTCTCTAACAGTCGTTCTACACCTCAGACTCCAAACTCTGCTCTCTGTAAAATTCCTTCTGCGCCTCATTCTGAATCCTCTGCTCTCCGCAACGATCCTTCTGCACCCCAGTCTTCAAACTGTGCTATCTATAACAGTCCTTCTGCACCCCAGTCTACAACCTCTGCTCTCTGTAACAGGCCTTCTGCACCCCAGTCTCCTAACTCTGATTTCTGTAACAGGCCTTCTGCACCCCTGTCTCCCACCTCTTCTCTCTGCAACTATCCTTCTGCACCTCAGTCTCCAAACTCTTCTTTCTGCAACAGTCCTTTTGCACTGCAGTCTCCAATTTGTGCTCTCTGTAAGATCCTTCTGCATCCCAATCTCCAACATCTGCTCTCTGTAACAGTCCTTCTGCACCCCAGTATCCAACGTCTGCTCTGTGTAAAAGTTCTTCTGCACCTCAGTTTCCAAACTTTGCTCTCTGTAATGGTCCTTCTGTACCCTAGTCTCCAGCATCTGCTCACTGCAATGATCCTTCTTCTCAACAGGCTCCAACCTCTTCTCTCTGCAATTTTCTTTCTGTACCCCAGTCTCCAAACTCTGCTCTCTGTAACAGTCCTTCTGTAGCGCAGTCTCCAAAATCTTCTCTCTGTAACGGTCCTTCTGAACCCCAATTGACAACCTCTGCTTTCTGTAACAGTCCTTCTGCAAATCAGACTCAAACCTCTGCTCTCTGTAACAGTCCTTCTGAGCCTCAGTCTGAAACCTCTGCTCTCTGTAATGGTACTTCTGCACCCCAGTCTCCAACCTCTGCTCTTTGTAACAGGTCTTCTGCAAACCAGTTTCCAAACTCTGCTCTGTAACAGGACTTCTGCACCTCAGTCTCCAAACACTTCTATATGTAACGATCCTTCTGCACCTCAGTCTCCAACTTCTGTTCTCTGCAACAGTCCTTCTGTACCCCAGGCTTCAAACTCTGCTCTCTGTAATAGTTTTTCTGTACCGCAGTCTCCAACCTCTTATCTCTCTAACGGTCATTCTGCACCCCAGTTTCCAAATGCTTCTTTGTGTATCAGTTATTCTGCACCCCAGGCTGCAACCAGTGCCCTTTGTATAAGTCCTTCTGCACCTCAGTCTCCAACGTCTGCTTTCTGCAACAGTCCTTCTATACCCGAGTCTCCAACCTCTGTGCTCTGCAATGATCTTTCTGCACCACAGTCTCCAACGTCTGTTTTCTGCAACAGTCTTTCTGACCCCAGTCTCCAGCCTCTGCTCTCTGTAAGATCCTTCTGACCCCCAGTTTTCAAACTCTGCTCTTTGTGACATTTCTTCTGAACCCCAGTCTCCAGCCTCTGCTCTTTGTAACAGTACTTCTGTACCACAGTCTCCAAACTCTGCTCACTGCAACATTTCCTCTGCACACCACTCTCCAAACTGTGCTCTCTGTAACTGTCTTTCTTTCCCCAGTCTCAAACATCTGCTCTCTGTAACGATCCTTCTGCACCTCAGTCTCCAACCACTGCTCTCTGCAACGATCCTTCTGCACCCTAGTTTCCAACCTCTGCTCTCTGTAACAGTCTTTCTACACCTCTGTCTCCAACCTCTCCTCTCTGTACCAATCCTTCTGCACCTCAGTCTCCAACCTCTGCTCACTTTAACAGTCCTTCTGCACCTCAGTCTTCAACTGATGCTCTCTGAAACAGGCTTTCTGCACCCCAGTCTCCAACCTTTTCTCTCTGTAACAGTACTTCTGCACCGCAATATCGAACCTCTGCTCTTTGTAACAGTCCTTCTGCAATCCAGTCTCCAACCTCTTCTCTCTGCAATGATCCTTATGCACCTCAGTCTCCAAACTCTAATCTCTGCAACAGTCCTTCTGCACCCAAGTATCCAGAATCTGCTCTCTTTAAGATCCTTTTGCATCCCTTTCTCTAACCTCTGCTCTCTGTAACAGTCCTCCTGCACCTTAGTATCCAACCTCTGCTCTCTGTAAAAGTCCTTTTGCACCTCAGTCTCCAAACTTTGCTCTCTGTAATGGTCCTTCTGCACCCCAGTCTCCAACCTCTGCTCTCTGTAACAGGCCTTCTGCAACCCAGTCTCCAAACTCTGCTCTGTAACAGAACTTCTGCACCCAGGTCTCCAACTACTTCTCTATGCAGCGATTCTTCTGCACCTCAGTCTCCAACCACTGTTCTCTGCAACAGTCCTTCTGCATCCCAGGCTTCAAACTCTGCTCTCTTTAATAGTCCTAGTGTACCGCAGTCTCCAACTTCTGCTCTCTGTAACGGTCATTCTACACCCCAGTTTTCAAATGTTGCTTTGTGTATCAGTTATTCTGCACCCCAGTCTCCAACCAGTGCTCTCTGTAAAAGTCCTTCTTCACCTCAGTCTCCAACTTCTGCTTTCTGGAACAGTCCTTCTGCACCCCAGTCTCCAACCTCTGCTCTCTGCAACAGTCCTTCTATACCCCAGTCTCCAACTTCTGTGCTCTGCAATGATCCTTCTGCACCACAGTCTCCAACGTCTATTCTCTGCAACAGTCTTTCTGACCCCAGTCTCCAGCCTCTGCTCTCTGTAAGATCCTTCTGCACCCCAGGTTCCAAACTCTGCTCTCTGTGACATTCCTTCTGAACCCCAGTCTCCAGCCTCTGCTCTTTGTAATGGTACTTCTGTACCACAGTCTCCAATCTCTGCTCACTGCAACATTTCCTCTGCACACCACTCTCCAAACTGTGCTCTCTGTAACTGTCTTTCTAAACCCCAGTCTTTAACCTCTGCTCTCTGCAATAGTCTTTCTGCACAGCAGTCTCCAACCTCTGCTCTCGTTATCAGTCCTTCTGCACCACAGTCTCCAACCTCTGTTCTTTAAAATCTTTCTGCACTCCAGATTCCAAACTCTGCTCTCTGTAAAATTCCTTCTTCACCCCAGTTTTTAATTTCTGCTTTCTGCAAGTGTCCTGCAGCACCCCAGATTTTAAGCTCTGTCCACTTCAACAGTCCTTCTGCTCCCCAGTCTCCCGCATATTCTCCTGTAACAGTCCTTCTGTACAGCAGTCTTCAAACTGTGATCTCAGTAACAGTTTTTCCATACCACAGTCTCCAAACTCTGGTCTCTGTAAAGGTCCTTCTGCACCCGAATTTCCAAACTCTGCTTTCTGTAACAGTCCTTCTACACCTCAGTCTCAAAACTCTGCTCTCTGTAACAATTCTTCTACACCTCAGCTTCGAACCTCTGCTCTCTGTAACAGTCCTTCGGAACCTCAGTCTGAAACATCTGCTCTCTGAACGATCCTTCTGCACCCCAATCGTCAACCACTTCTCTCTGTAACAGTCAAACTGCACCCCAGTTTCCAACCACTGCTCTCTGTAACCCTTTTTCTATACCGCAGTCTCTAAACTCTGGTCTGTGTAACAGTCCTTCTGCACCCCAATTTCCAAGCTCTGCTTTCTGTAACAGTCCTTCTGCACCTAATTTTGCAAACTCTGCTCTCTGTAACAGTCGTTCTACACCTCAGTCTCCAACCTCTGCTCTCTGTAACAGTCCTTCAGCACCTCAGTTTGACACCTTGCTCTCTGCACGATTCTTCTGCAACCCAGTCTCCAACCTCTGCTCTCTACAATGATCCTACTGCACCCCAGTCTCCAAACTCTGATCTCTGCAACAATCCTCTGCACCTCAGTCTCCAAATTCTACTCTCTGTAAGATTCTTCTACACTCCCGTACCCAAATTCTGCTCTCTGTAAAATTCCATCTCTACCTGAGTCTTCAACCTCTGCTCTCTTTAGCAGGACTTCGGTACCTCAGTCTCCAGCCTCAGCTCTCTGCAACAGTCCTTCTGCACCCCAGTCTCCAACCTCTTCTCTCTACAACAGTCCTTCTGCACCCTAGTTACCAACATCTGCTCTCTGCAACAGACCTTCTGCATCCCAGTCTTCAACATCTGCTCTCTGCAACAGTTCTTCTGCATCTCAATCTGAAAACTCTGCTCTCTGCAATGACCCTTCTGCATCCCAGTCTCCTATTTCTGCTCTCTGTAACAGTCCTTCTTCAACTCAGTCTCCCAACTCTGCTCTCTTTATAATCCTTCCGCAACACAGTCTTCAAACTCTGCATTCTGTAACAGTCTTTCTGCACAACAGTCTCCAACCTCTGCTCTCTGTAACAGGACTTCTGCAACCCAGTCTCCAAACTCTGCTCTTTGTAAAAGGCCTTCTGCACCCCAGTCTCCAACCTCTTCTCTCTGCAACGATTCTTCTCCACCCAAGTATCCAACATCTGCTCTCTGCAACAGTCGTTTTGCACCCCAGTCTCCAAACTCTGCTCTCTGTAAAATCCATGTGAACCGCAGTCTCCAACCTCTACTCTCTGTTACAGTCCTTTTGCACGCTAGTCTCCAAACGCTGCTCTCTGCAACTGTCCTTTTCCACCCCAGTCTCCAACATCTGCTCTCTGCAAGAGTCCTTCTGCACCCTACTCTCTAAACTCTGCACTCTGCAACGATCCTTCTGGACCTGGGTATCCAGTATCTGCTCTCTTCAACAGTCCTTCTGCACCACAGTCTCCAACCTCTGCTCTTTTTAAGATCCTTCTGCACTCCAGTTTCCAAACTCTGCTCTCTGTAACATTCCATCTTCACCCCAGTCTCCAACCTCTGTCCTCTGCAACAGTCATTCAGCTCCTCAGTCTATGAGATCTGCTCTCTCTAACAGTCCTTCTACACCCCATTCTCCAACCTCTTTTTTCTGTATCAGTCAATTTTAACCCCTTCTCAAAACTCTGTTCTCTCTATTTATCCTGCTGCACCTCAGTCTCCAACCTGTGCTCTCTGTAAGAGTCCTTATGCACAACAGTCTCCAAACTTTGTTCTCTGCAACAGTCCTTCTGTACTGCAGTCTCCAACATCTGCTCTCTGTAACGGTCTTTCTGCACACCAGACTCCAATCTCTGCTTTCTGTATCAGTCCATCTGCACCCCAGTCTCCAAATTCTTCTCTCTCTAAGAGTCCTTCTGCATCCCCATCTCCAACCTCTGATCTTGGTAACAGTCCTATACCACAGTCTCCAACCTGTTCTCTCTTTAAAGGTCCTTCTGCACCCCAATTTTCAAACTCTTCTAGCTGTAACAGTCCTTCTGCACCTGAGTCTTCAAACCCTTCTCTCTGTAACAGTCCCTCTAAAACTCAGTCTCTAACCTCTGCTCTCTGTAACTGTTATTCTGAACCTCAGTCTGAATCCTCTGCTCTCTGCACGATCCTCTGCTCCCCAGTCTCCAACCACTGCTCTCTGTAACAGTCCACCTGCACCTCAGTCTCCAACCTCTGCCCTCTGTAAGATCCTTCAGCAACCCAGTCTCTAAACTCTGCTCTCTATAACAGTCCTTCTGCACCCGAGTATCCAAGCTCTCTTCTCTGTAGCAGGCCTTCTGCATCCAAGTCTCCAACCTCTGCTCTCTGCAATGATCCTTGTGCACACGAAACTCTAACCTCTGCTCTCTGCAATGATCCTACTGCACGCCAGTCTCCAACCTCTGATCTCTGCAACACTCCTTCTGCACCTCAGTCTCCAATTTCTTCTCTCTGTAAGATCCTTCTGCACCCCTGTCTCAAAGGTCTGCTTTTTGCAACAATCCTCCTGCACCCCAGTCTCCAACCTCTGCTCTATGTAACTGGACTTCTGCACCTCAGTCTCCAACATATACTCTCTGCAACAGTCCCTCTGCACACCAGTCTCCATACTCTGCTCTCTGCAAGAGTCCTTCTGTACTGCAGTCTCTAAACTCTGCTCTCTGTAACGGTCTTTCTGCACCGCAGAATCCAATCTCTGCTTTCTGCATCAGTCCTCCTGCACCCCAGTCTCCAACATCTGCTCTGTCGAAGAGTTTTTCTGCACCTCAGTCTCCAACCTCTGCTGTCTGCAACAGTCCTTCTGCACCCCACTCTCCCATCTCTGCTCTATGCAACAGACCTTCTGCACCCATTCTCCAAACTCTGCTCTCTGTAACAATCCTTCTGCACCTCAGTCTCCAAACTCTCTTCTCTGAAGGGTCCTACTGCACCTCAGTGTCCAACCGCTACTCTCTGTAACAGTCCTTCTTCACTTCAGTCTCCAAACTCTGTTCTCTGTAGGATCCTTCTAAAACCCAGTCTCCAAACACTGCTCTCTGTAACAGTATTTCTTCACACCAATTTCCAACCTCTGCGCTCTGCAACAGTCCTTCTGCACCCCAGTCTACAAAATCTTCTCTCTGCAACAGTCTTTCCGCACCTCAGTCTAAAAACTCTGCTGTCTGCAACAAACCTTCTGCACCCCGTCTTCTACCTCTGCTGTCTGTAACATACTTCTGCACCTCAGTCTCCCAATTCTGCTCTCTGTAAGATCCTTCGTCAACGCAGTCTTTAAACTCTGCACTCTATAACCGTCCTTCTGCACAACAGTCTCTAACCTCTGCTCTGTGTAACAGTCCTTCTGTACTGCAGTCTCCAACCTCTGCTCTCCCTAACGGGCCTTCTGCACCCCAGTCTCCAACCTCTGCTCTCTGCAACAGTCCTTCTGCACTCCAATCTCCAACCTCTTCTCTCTTCAACAGTCTTTCTGCATCCCAGTCTCCAACATCTGCTCTCTGCAACGGTCCTTTTACACCCCAGTCTTCAAACTCTGCTCTCTGCAAGGATCGTTCTGGAAACCAGTCTCCAACGACTGTTTTCTACAACAGTATTTCTGCACCACAGTCTCCAAAATCTGCTCTCTGTAAGATTTTTCTGGTCTCAAGTTTCCAAAATCTGCTCTCTCTAACATTCCTTCTCCACTGCAGTCTCTAACCTCTGCTTTCTGCAAGGGTCCTGCGGCACCCCAGTCTCCAAAGTTTGTCCACTGTAACACTCTTTCTGCTCCCCAGTCTCCAACATCTGCTCTCTGTAACACTCCTTATGTACCACAGTCTCCAAACTCTGTTCTCTGTAACGGTCTTTCTACAACCCAGTCTCCAACCTCTGCTTTTTTAATCAGTCCTTCTGAACCCCAGTCTCCAACTTCTGCTCTCTGTGTCTATCCTTCTACACCTCAGTCTCCAACCTGTGCTTTCTGTAACAGTCCTTCTGCCCTCCAATTTCCAACCTCTGCTTTCTGTAAAGGTCCTTTTGCTCCTCAGTGTCTAAACTCTGCTCTCTGTAACAGTCTTTCTACACCTCAGTCTCCAACCTCTGCTCTCTGTAACAGTACTTCTGCACCTCAGTCTGAAACCTCTGCACTCCAGATTCTTCTGCACCCCAGTCTCCAACCACTGCTCTCTGTAACAGTCCACGTGCGCCTCAGTCTCCAACCTCTGCTCTCTGTAAGTTCCTTCAGCGAAACAGTCTCCAAACTGTGCTCTCTGTAAAAGTCCTTCTGCACCCCAGTCTCCAACCTCTTCTCTCTGTAACAGGCCTTCTGAACGCCAGTCTCAGAACTCTGCTCTTTATATTGGGTCTTCTGCATGCTAGTCTCCAACCTCTACTCTTTGCAATGATCCTACTGCACCCCAGTCTCCAACTTCTGATCTCTGCAAGAGTCCTTCTGTACCTCAGTCTTCAAATTCTGCTCTCTGTAAGATCCTTCTGCACCCCTGTTTCCGACCTCTGCTCTCTGTAACAGTCCTTCTGCACCACAGTCTCCAAAGTCTACTCTCTGCAACAGTCCTTCTCATCCCAGTCTCCAAATTCTGCTCTCTGCACCACTCCTTCTGCAACCCAGTCTCAGACCTCTGCTCTCTGTAACAATCCTGCTTCACCTCAGTCTCAAAACTCTGTACTCTGCAAAGTTCCTTCTGCACCTCAGTCTCAAACCTCTACTCTCTATAACAGTTCTTCTGCACCTCATTCTCCAACCTCTTCTCTCTGAAGGAACCTTCTCCAACATAGTCTACAAACTCTTCTCTCTGTAACAGTCCTTCTGCACAACAGTCTCCAAACTCTGCTCTCTGCACTGATCCTTCTTCACACCAGTATCCAACCTCTGCTCTCTGAAACATTACTTCTGAACCCCTGTCTCCAACATTTGCTCTCTGCAACAAACCTTCTGCAACTCAGTCTGAAAACACTGCTCTCTGCAATGATCATTCTGCACCTCAGTCTCCTACCTCTGCTCTCTGTAAGACCCTTCTGCATCCCAGTCTCCAAACTCTGCTCTCTGTAACAGTTCTTGTGAACAACAGTTTCCAACCTCGGCTCTCTGTAAGAGCAATTCTGCAACCCAATCTCTAAACTCTGCTCTCTGTAACAGGCCTTCTGAAACCCAGTCTCCAACCTTTTCTCTCTGCAATGATTATTCTCCACAACAGTCTCAAACCTCTGCTCTCGACAAAAGTCCTTCTGCATCCTTGTCTCCAATCTCTGCTCTCTGTAAGATCCTTTTGCACTCCAGTTTCCAACCTCTCCTTTCTGTAACAATCCTTCTGCACCCCAGTCTCCAACATCTGCTCTCTGCAACAGTTCTTCTGCACTGCAGTCTAAAAACTATGCTCTCAGCACGACCTTTCTGCACCCCAGTCTCCTACCTCTGCTCTCTTTAACAGTCCTTCTGAACCTCTGTCTCCCAACTCTGCTCTTTTCAGATCCTTCTGCAACCCAGTCTTTAAACTCTGCACTATGTAACAGTCCTGCTGCACAAAAGTCTCCAACCTCAGCTCTCTGTAACAGTCCTTCTGCACATCAGTCTCAAAACTCTGCTCTCTGTAACAGTCCTTCTTCACCTCAGTCTCAAACCTCTACTCTCTATAACAGTCGTTCTGTAGCTCAGTCTGAAACCTCTGCTCTCTGCATGATCCTTCTACACCCAGTCTCCAACCACTGCTCTCTGTAAGAGTCCACCTACACCTCAGTAACCAAACTCTGCTCTTTGTAAGATCCTTCAGCAACCCAGTCTCCTAACATTGCTCTCTAAAACAGTACTTCTGCACTTCACTCTCCAACCTCTCCTCTCTGTAACAGGCCTTCTGCACGGCAGTCTCCAAACTCTGCTCTCTGCAACGATATTTCTGCACCCAAGTCTCCAACCACTTCTCTCTGCAATGATCCTACTGTCCCCAGTCTCCAACCTCTGATCTCTGCAACAGTACTTCTGCGCATCAGTCTCCAACCTCTTCTCTGTGTAAGTCTTTCTGCACCCCAGTCTCTAAAATATGCTCTCTGCCACAGTTTCTCTAGACCCCAGTCTCCAACATCTGCTCTCTGGAACAGTCCTTCTGCACCCCAGTCTCAAATCTGTGCTCTCTGCAACGATCCTTCTGGACCCCAGTTACCAACGTTTGCTCTCTGCAACAGTCCTTCTGCAATACAGTCTCCAACCTCTTCTCTTTGTAAGATCCTTCTGCACTCTAGTTTCCAAACTCTGCTCTCTGTAACATTTCTTCTCCACCGGAGTCTCAAACATCTGTCTTCTAAAACAGTCCTTCTGCTCCCTAGTCTCCGAGATCTTCTCTCTGTAACAGTCCTTCTGTACCGCACTCTCCAAACTCTGCTCTTTGTAACGGTCCTTCTACACCCCAGTCTCCAACCTCTGCTTTCTGTATCAGTCTTTTGGAACCCCAGTCTCCAACCTCTGTTCTCTGTATCTATCCTTCTGCACCTCAGTCTCCAACCTGTGCTCTATGTAAGAGTCCTCTGCACCCCAGTCTCCAACCTCTTCTCTCGGTAACAGTCTTATATCGCAATTCTGCTCTCTGTAACGGTCCTTCTGCATCCCAATTTCCAAACTTTGCTTCCTATAACAGTCCTTCTGCACCTCAGTCTCCAACCTCTACTCTCTGCAACAGTCCTTAGGCACTCCAGTCTCCAACCTCTGCTCTCTGTATCTATCCTTCTGCACCTCAGTCTCCAACCTGTGCTCTATGTAAGAGTCCTTCTGCACCCCAGTCTCCAACTTCTTTTCTCGGTAACAATCAATTACCACAGTCTCCAACCTCTGCTCTCTGTAACGATCCTTCTGCACCCAAATTTCCAAACTCTGCTCTCTGTAAAAGTCCTTCTTAAACTCAGTCTCCAACCTCTGCTCTCTGTAACAATTCTTCTGCACCTCAGTCTCCAAACACTGCTCTGTGTAACACTCCACCTGCACCTCAGTCTCCAACCTCTGCTCTTTGTAAGATCCTTCTGCAACCCAGTCTTCAAATACTGCTCTCTATAACAGTTCTTCTGCACCCCAATCTCCAACTTCTGCTCTATCTAAGTGTCCTTCTGCACCACAGTCTCCAACCTCTGCTCTCTGCAACAGTCCTTCTGCACCCCAGTCTCCAACCTTTGTTCTATTCAACAGACCTTCGGCACCCCAGTCTCCAAACTTTGTTTTCTGCAATAGTCTTTCTGCACCCAAGTCTCAAATCTCTGCTCTCTGTAACAGTCTTTCTGCACCCCAGTCTCCAAACTCTGCTCTCTGTAACAGGCCATCTGCACTTCAGTCTCCAAATTCTGCTCTCTGCAAAGGTCCTTTGGTAACCCAATCCCCAACCTGTGCTCGCTGCAACAGTCCTTTTACACCCAAGTCTCAAACCTCTGCACATTGCAACAGTCCTTCTGCACCTCAGTCTCCAACATCTGCTCTCTGCAATGGTCTTTTTGCACCTCAGTATTCAACATCTATCTCTGTAACAGTCCTTCTGCACCTCAGTCTCCATCCTCTGCTCTCTGTAACAGGCCTTTTGCACCATAGTCTCTGACCTCTGCTCTCTTTTACAGTCCTTCTGCACCCAATTTCCAACCTCTGCTCTCTGGAGCAGTCCTTCTGCACCTCAGTCTCCAAACTCTACTCTCTGTAAGATCCTTCTGCACCCCAGTCTTAAAACTCTGCTCTCAGTATCAGTCCTGCACCTTAGTCTCCAAACATGCTCTCTGTAACAGTCTTTCTGGACCTCAGTCTTCAACAACTGCTCTCTGAAACAGTCTTTCTCCAACCTATGTCTCCAATCTCTGCTTTCTAGAACAGTCTTCTATACCCCAGTCTCCATAATCTACTCTCTGCAACAATCCTTCTTCACCCCATTCTCCAACGTCTGCTCTCTGCAACACACCTTCTGCACCCCAGTCTCCAAATTTTCCTCTCTGTAAGATCCTTGTGCACCTCTCAAACCTCTGCTCTCAGTATCAGTCCTGCACCCCAGTCTCCAAACACTGCTCTCTGTAACAATTTTTCTGCACATCAGTCTTCAACAACTGCTCTCTGCAAGAGTCCTTCTGCACCACAGTCTCCAACCTCTGCTCTCTAGAACAATCCTTATATACCCCAGTCTCCATAATCTACTCTCTGCAATGATTCTTTTTCACCCCAGTGCCAATGTCTGCTCTCTGAAAAATTCCTTCTGCACTCCAGTCTCCAAACTTTCCTCTCTGTAAGATCCATCTGCACACCAGTTTCCAAACGCTGCTCTCTGTAACATTCCTTCTGCACCCCATTCTCCAACCTGTTGTCTACAACAGTTCTTCTGTACTGCAGTCTTAAACCTCTTTTCTCCGTAAGAGTCCTTCTGAACCCCAGTCTCCAACCTCTGCTTTCTGTATCAGTCTTTCTTCACCACAGTCTCCAAACTCTTCTCTCTTTAACAGTCCTTCTGCACCTCACTCTGAAACCTCTGCTCTCTGCAGCAGTCCTTCTGCAACCCAGTCTTTAACCTCTTCTCTCTGCAACAGTCCTTTCTCACTCCGGTCTCCAAAATATGTTCTCAGTAACAGTCCTTTTCTAACGCAGGCTCCAACCTCTGCTCTCTGTAACAGTACTTCTGTACTGCAGTCTCCAACCTCTGCTCTCTGTAATGGTAATTATGCACCTCAGTTTCCAATCTCTCCTTTCTGTATCAGTCTTTCTGCACCCAAGCCTCAAACCTCTGCTCTCTGTAACAGTCTTTCTGCACCTAAGACACCAAACTTTTCTCTCTGCAACAGTACTTCTGCGCCCCAATCTCCAACCTCTGCTTTCTGCAATGGTCCTTCTGCACCCCAGTCTCCAACCTCTGTTCTCTACAACACTTATTCTGCACCCCAGTCTCCAACCTCTGCTCTCTGTAACAGTCTTTCTGTACCGCAGTCTCCAACCTCTGTTCTCTGTAACGGTCTTTCTGAAGCCCAGTCTCCAACCTCTGCTTTCTGTATCAGTCCTTCTGCCCCACATTCTCCAAACTCTTCTCTCTTCAACAGTTCTTCTCCACCTCAGTCTCCAACCTCTGCTCTCAGCAACAGTCCTTCTGCACCCAGGTCACCAACGTCTGCTTTCTGTATCAGTCCTTCTGCACCCCAGTCTCCAACGTCTGCTCTCTGTAACAGTCCTTCTGCACCTCAGTTTCTAAACTCTACTCTCTGCAGCAGTTCTTCTCCACCCCAGTTTCATACCTCTGCTCTTGGCAACAGTCCTCCTGGACGCCATTATCCAACTGCTACTCTCTGCAACAGTCCTTGTACACCCCAGTCTTTCACATCTGCTCTCTGTAACAGTCCTTCTGCACCTCAGTCTGAAAACTCTGCTCTCTGCAACGATCCTTCTGCACCTCAGTCTCCAAATTCTGCTCTCTGCAACAGTCCTTATGCACCCCAGTCTCCAACCTCTGTTCTAAGCAAAAGCCTTTGTACATCCGAGGCTCCAATCTCTGCTCTCTGTAACAGTCCTTCTGTGCTGCAGTCTCCAACCTCTGCTGTCTGTAATGGTCCTTCTGAACCCGAGACTCCAAACTCTACTTTCAATATCAGTTATTCTGCACCCCAGTCTTCAACCTCTGCTCTCTACTACAGTCCTTCTACACCACAGTCTCCAAACAGTGCTCTCTGCAACTGTCCTGCTGCACCTCAGTCTCGAACCTCTGCTCTCTTTAGCGATCCTTCTGCACCTCAGTTTTCAACCTTTGCTCTCTGCATTGATCCTTCTTCACCACAGTCTCCAAACTCTGCTCTCTGCAACACTCCTTCTGCACCCCAGTCTCCAAGCTTTGCTCTCTGTATCTGTCCTTCTGTACATCAGTGTCCAAACTCTTCTCTCTTTAAAAATTCATTTTCACGTACGTCTCCAAACTCTTTTCCCTGTAAGAGACTATCTACACCCAAGTCTCCAACCTCTGCTCTCTGTAACAGTTCTTCTGAACCCCAATATCCAAACTCTGCACTCTGTAAAACTCCTTCTGCACCCCAGTCTCCATACTCTGCTCTCTGTAAGAATCCTTTTACACCCCAGTCTCCAACCTCTCCTCTCTGTAAAAGTCCTACTCCACCTCAGTCTCGAAGTTCTGCAATCTGTAATGGTCCTTCTGCATTTCAGTCTCCAACCTCTGCTCTCTGTAACAGTCCTTCTGCACCCCAGTCTCCAACATCCATTCTCTGCAACGATCCTTCTTCTCCCCAGGTTCGAACCTCTGCTCTCTGCAACGGTTTTTCTGCACCCCAGTATCCAAACTCTGCTCTTTATAACAGCCCTTCTGCACCTCAGTCTCCAAACTCTGCTCTCTGCAACAGTCCTTCTTCACCCCAGTCTCCAACCTCTGCTCCAGGTAACAGTTCTACTGCACGGCCATCTCCAAACTCTGCTCTCTGTAACACTCCTTCTTCTCCCCAGTCTCCACACTCTGATCTTTGTAACACTCCTTCTGGACCTCAGTCTCCAACCTCTGCTCTCTACAACAGTCCTTTTGCTCCTAAGACTCCAACCTCTATGCGCTACAAAAGTCCTTCTACACCTCCGTCTCCAAACTCTGTTCTCTGTAAGATCCTTCTGAAACCCATTCGTCAAACTCTGCTCTGTGTAACAGTCCTTCTAAACCCCAGTCTCCAAACTCTGCACTCTGTAACAGGCCTTCTGCACCCCAGTCTTCAAACTCTGCTCTCTGTAACAGGCATTCTGCATCACAGTCCCCAACCTGTGCTCTCTGCAACGATTCTTCTGCACCCCAGTCTCCAAACTCTGCTCTCTGTAACAATCCTTTTGCACCCTATGATCCAATATCTGCTCTCTACTAAAGTCTTTCTGCACATCAGTCTGAAAACTCTGCACTCTGAAACAATCCTTCTGGACCCCAGTTTCCAACCTTTGCTCTCTGAAACAGTCCTTCCAAAACTCAGTCTTCAAAATGCTCTCTGTAAGATCCTTCTGCACCCCAGTCTCAAAACTCTGCTCTCTGTAACAGACCTTCTGCACCCAGTCTCCATTCTCTTCTATCTGCAACGATCTTTCTTCACCTCAGTCTCCAACCTCTGCTCTCTACAAAGTTTCTTCTGCACCCCATTCTCCAAACTCTGTTCACTGCATCAGTCCTTCTGCACCCAAGTCTCCAACCTCTGCTCCCTGTAACAGTCCTTCTGTACCACAGTCTCCAACATATGCTCTCTGTAACGGTCCTGTTGAACCCCAGTCTCCAACGTCTGCTTTTTGTATCAGTTCTTCTGCACCCCAGTCTCCAAACTCTGCTCTCTGTAACCGTTCTTCACACTTCAGTGTCCAACTTCTGCTCTCTGAAATGGTACGTCTTCACCCCAGTCTCCAACTTCTGCTCTATGCAACATTTCTTTTGCACACCAGTCTCCATCTGTGCTCTCTGTAACTGTCCATCGGCACCCCAGTCTCCAAACTCTTTTTTCTGCATTACTCCTTCTGCACCCCAGTCTCCAACTTCTGCTCTCAGTAACAGTTTTTCTGCACCTCAGTTACCAACCTCTGCTCTCTGCAAAAGTCCTTCTGCTTCCCAGTCTCAAACCTCTGCTCTCTGCAACAGTACTTCTACACCCCAGTCTCCAAACTCTGCTCTCTGCAACGATCCTTCTGCACCCCAGTCTCCAACCTCTTCTCTCTGCAACAGTCCTTCTTGACCCCAGTCTCCAACCTCTGCTCTCGGCAACAGTCCTTCGGCACCACAGTCTCCAAACTCTGCTCTCATTAATATCCTTCTGCACTCCAGGTTCAAGACTCTGCTCTTTGTAACATTATTTCTCCACCCCAGTCTCCAACCTCTGTCCTCTGAAACAGTACTTCTGCTCCCCAGACTCCAAGATCTGCTCTCTGTAATAGTCCTTCTGTACCGCAGTCTCCAACCTGTTCTCTTTGTAAGGGTCCTTCTACCCCCCAGTCTCCAACCTCTGCTTTCTGTATCAGTCTGTCTGAACCCCAGTCTCTAACCTCTGTTATCTGTATCTAACTGTGTGCACCTCAGTCTCCAACCTGTGCTTTATGTAAGAATCCTTCTGCACCCCAGTCTCCAACCTCTGCTCTCTGTAACAGTCTTTCTGCACCCCAATTTCCAAACTCTGCTTCCTGTAACAGTCCTTCTGAACCTGAGTCTTCACACTCTCCTATGTGTAACAGTCCTTCTAAACCTCAGTTTACAACGTCTGCTCTTTGTAACCGTCCTTCTTGACCTCAGTCTGAAACCTCTGCTCTCTCCACGATCCTTCTGCATCCCAGTCTCAAACCACTGCTCTCTGTAACAGTCAACCTACACCTCAGTCTCCAACCTCTGCTCTCTGTAAGATCCTTCAGCAACCCAGTCTCCAAACTCTGCTCTCTATAACAGTTCTTCTGCACCCCAGTCTCCAAACTCTCCTCTCTGCTACAGTCCTTCTTCACCCCAGTCTCGAATATCTGCTCTCTGCAACAGTCCTGCTGAACCTCAGTCTGAAAACTCTGCTCCCTTAAACCACACTTCTGCACGCCAGTCTCCTTATTCTGCTCTCTGTAACAGTCCTTCTGCACATCATTCTCCCAACTCTGCTCTCTGTAAGATCCTTCTACAACCCAGTCTTTAAACTCTGCACTCTGTAACAGTCCTTCTGCCCAACAGTCTCCAAACTCTGCTCTCTGTAACAGGACTTCTGCAACCCAGTCTTCAACCTCTGCTCTCTGTAACAGTCCTTCTGTACTGCAGTTTCAATACTCTTCTCTCTGTAATGGTCCTTCTACACCACACTCTCCAACCTCTGCTTTCTCTATCAGTCCTTCTACACTCAAGTCTTCAACCTCTGCTCTCTGTAACAGTCCTTCTGCACCTCAGTCTCCAACGTCTGCTCTCTGCAACAGTCCTTTGGCACTCCAATCTCCAAACAGTGGTCTCTGCAAAAGTCCTTCTACACCCAAGTCTTTAACCTCTACACTCTGCAACAGTCCTTCTGCACCTCAGTCTCCAACCTCTTCTCTTTGCAAAGGTCTTTCTGCACCTCAGTCTTCAACATCTGCTCTCTGTAACAGTCCTTCGGCACCCCAGTTTCCACCCTCTGCTCTCTGCAACGATACTTTTACACCCAAGTCTCCAAACTCTGCTCTCTGCAACAGTTCTTCTGCACCACAGTCTCCAACATCTCCTCTCTGAAACAGTTTATCTAAACCTCATTCTGAAAACTCAGCTCTCTGCAACGATCCTTGTGGACCAAAGTCTACAACCTCTCCTCTCTCTCACAGTCCTTCAGCACCTCAGTCACCAAACTCTGCTCTCTGTAAGATCCTTATGCCACCCAGTCTCAAATCGCTGCTTTATGTTACAGGCCTTCTGCTCCCCAGTCTCCATGCTCTGCTCTTTGTAACAGGTCTTCTGCACCTCAGTCTCCAACCTCTTCACTCTGCAACGATCTTTCTGCACCCCATTCTTCAAACTCTGCTCTCTGCAACAGTCCTATTGCACCCCAGTCTCAAACCTCTGCTCTCTGTAAGATAATTCTGCACATCTGTCTCCAACCTCTGCTCTGTTTAACAGTACTTCTGTACCACAGTCTCCAACCTCTATTCTCTGTAACGGTCCTTCTACACCCCAGTCTCCAAACACTGCTCTCTTCAACAGTCCTTCTGCACCTCAGTCTCCAAACACTGCTCTCTGTAACAGTTTTTATGCACCTCAGTCTTCAGCAATGGCTCTTGGCAACAGGCCTTCTGCACCCAAGTCTCTAACGTCTGCTCTATGCAACAATCCTTCTGCACCCCAGTCTCCAAACTTTCCTCTCTGTAAGATCCTTCTGCTTTCCAGTCTCCAAACTCTAAACTCAGTATCAGTCCTTTTGCACACCAGTCTCCAAACACTGCTCCCTGTAACTGTTTTTCGGCACCTCAGTCTTAAACAACTGCTCACTGCAACAGTCTTTCTGGACCCCAGTCTCAAACCTCTGCTCTTTAGAACAGTCCTTCTATACCCCAGTCTCCATAATCTACTCTCTGCAACAATCCTTCTGCACCCCAGTCTCCAAACTTTCTTCTCTGTAAGATTTTTCTACACCCCAGTTTCCAAACTCTGCTCTCTGTAACATTCCTTCTGCACTCCAGTCTCCAACGTCTGCCCTCTGCAATAGTCCCTCTGCACCCCAGTCTCCAACCTTGTTCTCTACAACAGTTCTTCTGTACCACAGTCTTCAACTTCTGTTTTCTGTAAGGGTCCTTCTGCACCCATGTCTCAAACTTCTGCTTTCTGTATCAGTCCTTCTACATGACAGTCTCCAAACTCTGCTCTCTGTAACAGTCCTTCTAAACCTCACTCTTCAAACTCTGCTCTCTGCAACAGTCCTTCTGCACACCAGTTTTAAACCTCTGCTCTCTGCAACAGTCCTTCTGAACCCCAGTCTCCAACATCTGCTCTCTGTAACAGTCCTTCCGTACTGCAGTTTCCAAAATCTTCTCTCTGTTATGGTACTTCTGCACCCCACTATCCAACCTCTGCTTTCTCTATCAGTCCTTCTGCACTCAGGTCTTCAACCTCTTCTCTCTGTAATAGTCCTTCTGCACCTCAGTCTTCAACGTCTGCTCTCTGAAACAGTTCTTCGGCACCCCAGTCTCCAACCTCTGCTCTCTGTTACAGTCCTTCTGTACTACAGTCTCCAACTTCTTCTCTCTGTAATGGTCCTTCTGGACCCCAGTCTCCCAACTCTGCTTTCTGTATCAGTCCTTCTGCACCCTGGTCTCTAAACTCTGCTTTCTGTAACAGTAATTCTGCAACTCAGACTACAATTTCTGCTCTCTGCAACAGTCCTTCTGTGCCCTAATCTCCAAACTCTGCTCTCTGCAACAGCCCATCTGCACTTCAGTGTCCAAACTCTGCTCTCTGTAAGATCCTTCAAAAACCCAGTCTCCAACCTCTGCTTTCTGCAATGGTCCTTCTGCACCCCAGCCTCTAACCTCTGTTCTTTACAACATTTATTCTTCACCCCAGTCTCCAACCTCTGCTCTCTATAACAGTCCTTCTGTACCACAGTCTCCAAACTCTGTTCTCTGTAAGGGTCCTTCTGCATCCCAGTTTCCAACCACTGCTTTCTCTATCAGTCCTTTTGCACCACATTCTCCAACCTCTGCTCTCTGTAACAGTCCTTCTGCAACTCAGTCTGCAACCTCTGCTCTCTGCAATAGTCCTTCTGTACCCCAGTCTCTAACCTCTGCTCTCTGCAACAGTCCTTCTGCACCACAGTCACCAACCTCTGCTTTCTGTGTCAGTCCTTCTGCACCCCAGTCTCCAAACACTGCTCTCTGTAATAGTCCTTCTGCATCTCAGTCTCCAACCTCTACTTTTCTCAGCAGTCCTTCTCCACTCTAGTCTCAAACCTCTGCTCTCAGTAACAGTCCTTCTGCACCTCAGTGTGAAAACTCTTCTCTCTGGAACGATCCTTCTGCATCTCAGTCTCAAAACTCTTCTCTGTGTAACAGTCCTTATGTACCTCAGTCTCCAAACTTTTGTCTCTGTAAGATCCTTTTGCAACCCACTCTTTAAACTCTGCTCTCTGTAACTATCCTTCTGCACCCCAGTCTCCAAGCACTGCTCTCTGTAACAGGCCTTCTGCACCCCAATCTCCAACCTATGCTGTCTGTAAGATTCTTCTGCACACCTGTCTCCAACCTCTGCTCTCTGTAAAAGTACTTCTGAAAAGCAGTCTCAAAACTCTGCTCTCCAAGGGTCCTTCTGCATTTCAATCTCCAATCTTTGCTCTCTGCAACACTCCTTCTGCAACACAGTCTCCAAAATTTGCTCCTTGCAATAGATTTTCTGCACATGAGTCTCCAACCTGTGCCCTCTGTAAAAGTCCTTCAGCACCCAAGTCTCCAACATCTGCTCTCTGCAACAGTCCTTCTAAACCCCAGTCTACAACTTCTGCTCTCTTCAACAGTCCTTCTACCTCCTAGTCTCGATAATCTGCTCGCCGCAACAATCCTTCTGCACCCCAGTCTGCAACCTCTGTTCTCTTAAACAGTTCTTCTGCACCCCAGTCTCCAACATCTGTATCAGTCGTTTTCCACCACAGTCTCAAAAATCTGCCCGCTGTAACAGTCCTTCTGCAACTTAGTCTGAAAACTCTGCTCTCTGAAACAGTCCTTCTGCACCTCAGTCTCCAACCTCTGCTCTCTGTAAGGGTCCTTCGCCACCCGAGTCTCCAACCTCTGCTTCCTGTATCAGTCCTTCTGCACCCCAGTCTCCAACCTCTGCTCTCTGTAACAGTGCTTCTGCACCTCAGTCTCCAACTTTTGCTCTCCTTAATATCTTTCTGCAATCCAGTATTCAAACTCTTCTCTCTGTACCAATCTTTCAGTACCCCAGTCTCCAACCACTACTGTCTGTAACAGGCCTTCTGCACCCCGGTCTCCGAACTCTGCTTTCTGTATCAGTCCTTCTGCACCCCAGTCTACAAACTCTGGTCCCTTCAACAATCTTTCTGCACCCCAGTCTTCAACCTCTGTTCTCTACAACTCTTCTTCTGCACCCCAGTCTCCAAACACTGCTGTCTGTAACAGTCTATCTGTTCCGCAGTATCCAACCTTTGTTTCCTTTAAGGGTCATTCTGCAACCGAGATTCCAACCTCTGCTTTCTGTATCAGTCCTTCTGCACCACAGTTTCCAAACTCTGCTCTGTAACAGTCCTTCTCCACCACAGTCTGCAACCTCTGCACTCTGCAATTGTCCTACTGCACCCAGTCTCCAACCTCTGCTCTCTTCAAAAGTCCTTCTGCACCCCAGTCTCCAACATCTGCTCTCTACAACAGTCCTTCTCCACCCCAGTCTCAAACCTATTCTCTCTGTAACAGTACTTTTGTACTGCAGTTTCCAACCTCTTCTCTCTTTAACGGTCCTTCTGCACTCAATCTCCAACCTGTGCTTTGTAACTGTCCTTCTGCATTTCAGTCTCTAAAATCTGCTACCTGCAACAGTATTTCGGAACCTCAAACTTCAACCTCTGCTCTCTAAAACAGTCCTACACCCAAGTCTCCAACCTCTTCACTCTGCAACAGTCCTTCTGAACCTTAGTCTCCGACCTCTTCTCTTTGCAAAGGTCTTTCTGCACCTCAGTCTTCAACATCTACTCTCTGTAACAGTCCTTCTGCACCTCAGTCGCCAACCTTTGCTCTCTGTAAGATCCTTCTAAAAACCAGTCTCAAAACTCTGCTTTCTATAACAGCCCTTCTGCACCCCAGTCTCAAAATTCTGCAGTCTGTAAAACTCCTTCGGCACCCCAGTCTTCACGCTATGTTCTCTGCAACGATCCTTCTACACCCAAGTCTCCAACCTCTGCTTGCTGCAACAGTTCTTCTGCACACCAGTCCCCTACATCTTCTCTCTGCAACAGTTTTTCTAAACATCATTCTGAAAACTCTGCTCTCTGCAAAGATTTTTCTGGACCCCAGTCTCCAACCTCTGCTCTCTGTAACAGTCCTTGGGAACCTCAGTCACCAACCTCTGGTCTCTAAGATCCTTATGCCACTCAGTCTCCAAACTCTGCTGTGTGTTACATGTCATCTGCTCCACAGTCTCCAAGCTCTGATCTTTGTAACAGGCCTTCTGCACCTAAGTATCAAACCTCTTCTCTCTGCAAAAATCATTCTTCACCCCATTCTCCAAACTCTGCTCTCTGCATCAGTCCTATTGCACCCCAGTCTCCAACCTCTGCTCTCTGTAAGATACTTCTGCACACCTGTCTCAAACCTCTGCTCTCTTTAACAGTTCTTCTGTACAGCAGACTCTAACCTCTATTCTCTGTAACAGTCATTCTGCACCCCAGTCTCCAAAACCTGCACTCTGCACAGTCCTTCTGCACACAGTCTTTAACCTCTCTTCTCTGTGACAGTTCTTCTGCACCTTATTCTCTAAACACTGCTCTCTGTAACAGTTTTTTACACCTCAGTCTTCAAAAACTGCTCTCTGCAACAGTCCTTCTTCACCCCAGTCTCCAAACTCTGCTCTCTTGAACAGTCCTTCTATACACCAGTCTCCATAATCTACTCTCTGCAATGATCCTTCTGCACCCCAGTCTCCAAAGTCTGCTCACTGCAACAATCCTTCTGCACCCCAGTCTCAAAAATTTCCTCTCTGTAAGATTGTTCTGGACCCCAGTCACCAAACTCTGCTCTTAGTATTAGTCTTTCTGCACCCCAGTCTCCAAACACTGCTCTCTGTAACAGTTTTTCTGCACCTCAGTCTTCAACATCTGCTCTCTGCAACAGTCTTCTTGCACCCCAGTCTCCAACGTCTGCTCTCTAGAACAGTCCTTCAATACCACAGTCTCCATAATCTACTCTCTGCAACGATCCTTCTGCACCCCAGTCTCCAACGTCTGCTCTCTGCAACAATCGTTCTGCACCCAAGTCTCCAAATATTTCTCTCTTTAAGATTATTCTGCACCCCAGTTTCCACACTCTGCTCTCTGTAACATTCCTTCTGCACTGCAGTCACCAACGTCTGCCCTCTGCAATGGTCCCTATGCAACCAAGTCTCCAAACTTGTTCTCTGTAATGGTCTCTGTATCAGTTCTTCTGTACTGCAGTCTCTAACCTCTGCTCTCTGTAATAGTCCTTCTGCACCCCAGTCTCCAAAATCTGCTTTCTGTATCAGTCCTTGGGCACCACAGTCTCCAACCTCTGCTCTCTGCAACAGTCCTTTTGCACCCAAGTATCTAACATCTTCTCTGCAACAGTCCTTCTGCAACACAGTCTCAAACATCTGCTCTGTGTAACAGTCCTTCTGTACTGCAGTCACCAAACTCTGCTCTCTGTAACTGTTTTTTCGCATCCCAGTTTACAAACTCTGCTCTCTGTAACATTCCTTCTCCAACCCAGTCTCCAACCTTTGCTTACTGCAACAGTCTTTCTTCATCCCAGTCTCCAAACTCTGCTCACTGTAGCAGCCTTTCTGCACCTCAGTCTCCAAACTCTGCTCTCTGCAACAGTCCTTCTACACCCAAGTTGCCAACCTCTACTTTCTGGAAAGATCCTTCTGCACCCAGTCCCCAATGTCTGCTCTCTGAAACAGTCCTTCTGCACTCGAGTCTCCAACTTCTGCTCTCTGTAAGATCCTCCTGCAACCCCGTCTTCGAACTCTGCTCTCGGTAACAGTCCTTCTGTACCGCAGTCTCCAAACTCTGCTCCCTGTAATGGTAATTCTGCACCACAGTATCCAAACACTGCTTTCTGTATCAGTCCTTCTGCACCACAGTCTCCAACGTCTGTTCTCTGCTAAAGTCCTACTGAACCCCAGTCTTCATCATCTAATCTCTACAAAAGTCCTTCTGCACCACAGTCTCCAACCTCTGCTCTCTGTAACAGTCCTTCTGTACTGCAGACTCAAACCTCTGCTCTCTGTAATGGTCCTCCTGTACCCCAGTCTCCAAACTCTGGTTTTTGTATTTTTCCATCTGCACCCCTGTCTCAATCCTCTGATCTTTGTAATAGTCCTTCTGCACCTCAGTCTCCAACTTCTGCTCTCTGCAATAGTCCTTCTGCACCCAAATCTCTAACTTCTGCTCTATGCAACAGTCCTTATGCACCTCAGTATCCAAACTCTGTTCTCTGTAACAATCCTTCTGCACCCGAGTCTCCAAATTCTGCTCCCTGCAAAGGTCCTTCTTCACCCCACTCTCTAACCTCTGCTCGCTGTAATATGCCTCTTTACCCCAGTGTCCAAACTCTACTCTCAGTAACAGTTCTTCTGCACTGCTGTCTCCAAACTCTGCTCTCTGTAACAATCCTTCTGCACCTCAGTCTCCAAACTCTGCTCTCTGCAAAGGTCGTTCTGCAACCCTGTCTCAAACCTCTGTTCTTGCAACAGTCCTTCCGCTCCCCAGTCTCCAATCTCTGCTCTTTTTAAAAGTCTTTTTGCACACCAGTCTCCAATATCAGCTCTCTGTAACGGTCCTTCGACACTCCAGTCTCCAACCTCTGCTTTCTTACCAGTCGTGCACCACAGTCTCCAAACTCTGCTCTCTGCAATAATCCTTCTGCACCCCAGTCTCCTACATCTGCTCTCAACAACAGTCTTTCTGCACTTAAGTCTCCAACCTCTGCTCTCTGTAAGATCCTTCTGCACCCCAGTCTCCAACCTCTGCTATCTTCAACGGTTCTTTTGCACCTCAGTCGCCAACCTCTGTTCTCTGCAACAGTCCTTCTGCACCCCAGTCTCCAGACTCTGCTCTCTGTAAGAGTCCTTCTGCACCTCAGTCTCAAACCTCTGCTCTCTGCAACAATCCTTCTGCACCCCAGTCTCCTAAGTCTTCTCTCTACAACAGTCCTACCGCACCCCTGTCTTCAACCTCTGCTCTCTGTAACAGATCTTCTGCACCACAGTCCCCAACCTCTGCTCTCTGTAATGGTTCTGCACCTCAGTCTCCAACCTCTGCTCTCTGTAACAGTCCTTCTGCACCTCAGTCTTCAACCTCTGCTCTCTGCAATTGTCCATGTGCACCTCAGTATCCAATCTCTACTCTCTGTAACAGTCCTTATGCATCTCAGTATCCAACCTCTACTCTCTGAAAGATACTTTTGCAAACCAATCTCCAAAATCTGCTCTCTGTAACAGTCCTTCTGCACCCCTTCTCCAAACTCTGCTGTCTGTAACAGGCTTTCTGCACCCCAGTCTCCAGCATCTCCTCTCTGGAACAGTCTTACTGCACACAAATCTTCAAACTCTGCTCTCTGCAACAGTCCTTCTGCACCCCAGTCTCCAACATCTGCTCTCTACGTTAGTCCTTCTGCACCTCAACTAAAAATTCTGCTCTCTTCCATGATCCTTCTGCACCCCAGTCTTCAACCTCTGTTCTCTGCAACAGTCCTTCTGCATCCCAGTCTCCAACCTCTGCTCTCTGTAACAGTCGTTCTGCACCTAAGTCTCCAAATTCTGCTCTCTTCAAGAGTCCTTCTGAAACCCAGTTTCCAACCTCTTCGATCTGTAACAATACTTCTGCACCCCAGTCTCCAACATCTGCTTTATGTATCAGTCCTGCACCCCAGTCCCCAAAATCTGCTCTCTGTAACAGTCCTTCTTCACCTCAGTCTCCAACCTCTGCTCTCTGTAACAGTCCTTCTGCACACGAGTCTCCAGTCTCTGCTCTCTGCAACGATCCTTCTTCACCCCAGTGTCCACACTCTACTCTCTGTAACAGTCCTTCTGCACCACAGTCTTTAACCTCTGCTCTCTGCAACAGTCCTTCTGCACCCCATCTCCAACCTCTGCTCTCTGCAACACTCCTTCTACACCCCAGTCTCAAACCTCTGCTCCCTGTAAGATCCCTCTGCACACCTGTATCCAACCTCTGATCTCTGTAATGGACTTTCTTCATCCCCGTCTCAAAACTCTGCTTTTTGTATCAGTCCTTCTGCACCATAGGCTTCAAACTCTGCTCTCTGAAACAGTCTTTCTGCACCCCATCTCCAAACTCTGTTCTCTGCAACAGTCTTTCTGCACCCAAGTCTCCAATCTCTACTCTCTGTAACAGTTCTCCTGCACCTCAGTCTCCAACTTATGCTCTCTGTAACAATCCTTCTGCACATCAGTCTCCAACCTCTTCTCTCAGCAACGGTTCTTATGCACCACAGTCTCCAACTGATGTTCTCTGCAACAGTCTTTCTGCACCACAGTCTACAACATCTGCTCTCTGTAACAGTCCTTCTGTACTGCAGTCTCCAGCCTCTGCTCTCTGTAACAGGCCTTCTGCCCCCAATTCTAAAAACTCTGCTCTCTTTAACAGTCCCTCTGCACCCCAGTCTCCAACCTCTGCTCTCTTCAACAGTCTTTCTGCACCAAGTTTCCATAGGTCGCTCGCTGTATGATGCTTCTGCACGCCATTCTCCAAACTCTGCACTCTGTATCACTCATTCTGCACCCCAGTCTCCAATCTCTGCTCTCTGCAACAGTGCTTCTTCACCTCAGTTTCCAAACTCTACTCTTTTTATGATGCTTCTGCACCCCAGTCTACAACCTCTGCTCTCGGAAACAGTCCATCTACACCTTAGTCTTCATAATCTGCTATACAACAGTCTTTCTGCACCCCAGTCTTCAACCTATGCTCTCTGTAAGATAATTCTGCACACCTGTCTCCAACCTCTGCTTTATGCAACAGTCCTACTGCAACCCAGTCTCCAAAGTCTGCTCTCTGCATCAGTCCTTCTACAACCCAGTCTACAAACTCTGCTCTCTACAACAGTCCTTCTACAACCCAGTCTCCATACTCTGCTCACCCCAATAATCCTTCTGTACCCCAGTCTTCAACCCATGCCCTCTGTAACAGTCCTTCTGTACATTAGTCTACAAACTCTTTTCTCCGTAAGTGTCCTTATGTACTCCAGTATCCAACCTCTGCTTTCTGTATCAGTCGTTTTGAACCTCAGTCTCCAAACTATGCCCTCTGTATCAGTCCTTCTGCAACTCAGTGTGCAAACTCTGCTTTCTGAAACAGTCCTCTTGAACCCCAGTCTCCATCCTCTGCTCTCTGCAACAGTCCTTTTGCACACCAGTTTCCAACCTCTGCTCTCTAAACAGTTCTTCTCCACCCCAGTCTCCAACCTCTGCTCTTTTTAACAGTCCTTCTCTACTGCAGTCTCCAACCACTGCTCTCTGTAAGGATCCTTCTGCACACGAGTCTCCATGCTCTGCTTTCTGTATCAGTCCTTCTGCACCCGAGTCTCCAACCTTTGTTCTGTGTAACTGTCCTTCTGCACCTTAGTATCCAACCTCTGCTCTCTGCTAATGTCATTCTTAACTCCAATCTCCAACCTCTACTCTCTGCAACAGTGCTTCTACACCCAAGTCTAAAACCTCTGCTCTCTGCAACAGTCCTTCTGCACCCCAGTCTCCAAACTCTGCTCTGTGTAACAGTCCTTCTGCACCTCAGTCTCCTACCTCTACTCTCTGTAGCAGTGATTCTGCACCCCAGTCTCCAACCTCTGCTCTCTGTAACAGTCCTTTTGCACTCGAGTCTCCAATCTCTGCTCTCTGCAACGATCCTTCTTCACCCCAGTGTCCAAACTCTTCTCTCTGTAAGAGTTCTTCTGCACCACAGTCTTTAACCTCCGCTCTCTGAAAACAGTCCATCTGCACCCCAGTCTCCAACCTCTGCTCTCTGCAACACTCCTTCTACACCACAGTCTCAAAACTCTGCTCCCTGTAAGATCCTTCTGCACACCTGTATCTAACCTCTGATCTCTGTAACGGTCCTTCTTCATCCTCGTTTCCAAACTCTGCTTTCTGTATCAGTCCTTCTGCACCACAGGCTTCAACCTCGGCTCTCTGTAACAGTCCTTCTGCACGCGAGTTTAAAACTCTGCACTCTGCAACATTCCATCTGTACCCCAGTCTCCAACCTCTGCTCTCTGTATCAGTCCTTCTGCACTCAATTCTCCAAACTCTAGTCTTTGTAACAGTTCTTCTGCACCTCAGTCTCTAACCTATGCTCTCTGTAACAATACTTCTGCACATCAGTCTCCAACTTCTTCTCTCAGAAATGGTCCTTATGCACCCCAGTCTCCAAGTTCTGTTCTCTGCAACAGTCCTTCTGCACCACAGTCTGGAACATCTGCTCTCTGTAACAGTCCTTATGTACTTCAGTCTCCAACCTCTGTTCTCTGTAACAGGCCTTCTGCACCCAAGTCTCCAAACTCTCATCGCTTTAACAGTCCTTCTGCACCCCAATCCCCAACCTCTTCTCTATGCAACAGTTTTTCTGCACCAAGTTTCCATAGGTCGCTCGCTATATGATGCTTCTGCACTCCAGTCTCCCAACTCTGCCCTCTGTATCAGTCCTTCTGCACCCCAGTCTCCAATCTCTGCTCTCTGCAACAGTGCTTCAGCACCTCAGTCTCCAAACTCTGCCCTTTGTATGATGCTTCTGCACCCCAGTCTACAACCTCTGCTCTCGGAAACAGTCCATCTACACCTTAGTCTCCATTATCTGCTATGCAACAGTCCTTCTGCACCCCAGTCTCCAACCTCTGCTCTCTGCAACAGTTTTTCTACAACCCGGTCTACATACTCTGCTCACCCCAATGATCCTTCTGCACCCCAGTCTCAAACCCATGCTCTCTGTAACAGTCCTACTGTACCACAGCCTCCAAACTCTTTTCTCCGTAAGTGTCCTTATGTAATCCAGTATCCAACCTCTGCTTTCTGTAACAGTTGTTTTGAACCACAGTCTCCAAACTATGCCCTCTGTATCAGACCTTCTGCAACTCAATGTGCAACCTCTGCTTTCTGAAACAGTCCTCTTAAACCCCAGTCTCCATCCTCTGCTCTCTGCCACAGTCCTTTTGCATACCAGTCTTCAACATCTGCTCTCTGCAACAGTTCTTCTCCACCCCAGTCTCCAACCTCTGCTCTTTTTAACAATCCTTCTGTACTGCAGTCTCCAACCACTGCTCTCGGTAAGGGTCCTTCTGCACACGAGTCTCCAATCTCTGATCTCTGTCTTAGTCTTTCTGCAACCGAGTCTCCAACATTTGTTCTGTGTAACTGTCCTTCTGCACCTTAGTCTCCAACCTCTGCTCTCTGCTACAGTCCTTCTTCACCCCAATCTCCAACCTCTACTCTCTGCAACAGTCCTTCTACACCCCAGTCTCCAACCTCTGCTCTCTTTATCAATCATTCTGCACCTCAGTCTCCAAGTTCTGCTCTCTGCAACGGTCCTTCTGCACCTCGGTCTCCAAACTCTACTCTCTGCAACAGTGCTTCTGCACCTCAGTCTCCAACCTCTGTTCTCTGTAAGATCCTTCTGCAACCCAGTCTCCAAATTCTGCTCTCTTAACAGTCCTTCTGCACCCCAGTCTCCAAACTCTGCTCTCTGTAACAGGCCTTCTGCACCCCAGTCTTCAACCTCTGCTGTCTTTATCAGTCCTTCTGCACCCCATTCTCCAACCTCTGCTCTCTGCAATGACCCTCAGCACTCTGTCTGCAACCTGTGCTCGCTGAAACAGTCCTTGTTCACCCAGTCTCCAAATCTGCTCTCTGTAACAGTTGTTCTGTACCTCAGTTTGAAAACTCTGCTCTCTGCAACAATCCTTCTGCACCCCAGTCTCCAAACTCTGCTCGCTGTAACAGTCCTTCTGTTCATCAGTCTCCAACCTCTTATTTCTGTGACACCCTTCTGAAAACCAGACTGCAAACTCTGATCACTGAAACAGTCTTTCTGCACCCCATCTTCAAACTCTGCTCTCTTTAACAATAATTCTGCACCTCAGTCTCAAAACCTCTGCTCTCTGCAAAGGTGCTTCTGCACCCCAGTCTCCAACCTCTGTTCTCTGCAACAGTCCTTCTGCACCCCATTCTCCAACCTCTGCACTCTGTAGCAGTCCTTCTGTACCAAAGTCTCCAACCTCTGCTCTCTTTATCCGTCTTTCTGCACCCCAGTCTCCAACATCTGCTATCTCAATAAGTCCTTCTGAACCCACTCTCCAACCTCTGCTTTCTTTAACAGTCTTTCTGCACCTCAGTCTCTAAACTCTGCTTTCTGTAACAGTCCTCCTGCACCCCAGTCTTCAACCTCTGCTCTCTGCAACATTCATTTTGCACCCCAGTCTCCTACCTGTGCTCTCTGTAAAAGTTCTTCTGCACATCAGTCTCCAACCTCTTCTCTCAGCAACTGTCCTTATGCACCCCCGTCTCCAAATTCTGTTCTCTGCAACTGTCCTTCTGCACCTCAGTCTCCAATCAATGCTCTCTGTCAGAGGCCTTCTGCACTCCAGTCTTCCACCTCTTCTCTCTGTAACAGGCCTTCTGCACCTTAGTCTCCCAACTCTGCCCTCTGTATCAGTCTTTCTGCACTCCAGTCTCCAAACTCTGCTGTCTGCAACAGTTCTTCTGCACTTCAGACTCCAAACTCTGCTCTCTGTATGATGCTTCTGCACCCCAGTCTTCAACCTCTGCTCTCTGTAACAGTCCTTCTACACCCTTGTCTCCATGATCTACTCTGCAACAGTCCTTGAGCACCCCAGTCTTCAACCTATGCTCTCTGTAAGATAATTTTGCACACCTGTCTCCAACCTCTGCTCTCTGTAACAGTCCTTCTGTACTGCAGTCTCCAACCTCTGCTCTCTATAACGGTCCTTACCCACCCGAGTCTCCAAACTCTGCTATCTGTAACAGACCTTCTGCCCCTCAAATTCAAACATGTGTTCTCTGCAAAAGTCCTTCTCCACCCCAATCTCCAACCTCTGCTCTCTGTAACAGTCGTTCTGCACCTCAGTGTGCAAACTCTGCTCTCTGTAAGATCCTTCTGAAACCAAGTCTTCAACCTCTGCTTTCTGCAATGGTCCTTCTGCACCGAAGTCTCCAAACTCTGATCTCTACAACAGTTATTCTGCACCCCAGTCTAAAACCTCTGTACTCTGCAACAGTCCTTCTGTACCGCAGTCTCCAACCTCTGTTCTCTTTAGGGGTCCTTCTGCACCACATTCTCCAACCTCTGCTTTCTGTATCAGTCCTTCTTGACCACATTCTCGAAACTCTGCTGTCCGTATCAGTCCTTCTACACTTCAGTCTGCAACCTCTGCTGTCTGCAATAGTCAATATGCACTCCAGTCTCCAAATACTGCTCTCTGTAACACTCCTTCTGCACCCCAGTCTCCAACATCTGCTCTCTGCAACAGTCCTTCTCCAACCAAGTCTCCATTTTTTGATCCCTGCAACAGTCCTTCTGCATCCCAGTCTCCAACCTCTGCTATCTGGAACAGTCCTTTTACACCCTAGTCTCCATAATCTGCTCTGCAACAGTATTTCTGCATCCCAGTCTCCAATCTGTGCTCCATGTAACAGTCCTTCTGCACCCCGCTTTCCAACCTCTGCTCTTTGAAACGATCCCTCTGCACCCCAGTCTCCAATCTCTGCTCGCTGCTACAGTCCTTGTGCACCCCAATCTCCAACATCTGTTCTCTGCAACAGTTTTTCTGTACCTCAGTATAAAAACTTTTCTCTCTTCAATTATTCTTCTGGATCCGAGTCTCCAACCTCTGTTCTCTGTAACAGTTCTTCTGTACCTCAGTCTCCAAATTCTGCTCTGTATCAGTCCTGCACCCCTGTCTCCCACATCTTCTCTCTGTAACTTTCCTTCTTCACCTCAGTCTTCAACCTCTGCTTTGTGAAAGAGTCCTTCTGCATCTCAGTCTGGAAACTCTGCTGACTGCAACGATCCTTCTGTACCCCAGTCTCCAACCTCTGTTCTCTGCAACAATCCTTCTGAAACTCAGTCTCCAACCTCTACTCTCTGTAACAGTCTTTCTGCACCTCAGTCTCCAATATCTTATCTCTGTAAAATCCTTCTGCAACCAAGTCTCCAAACTCTGCCATCAGTAACAGTCCTAATGGAGCCCTTCTCCAAACTCTGCTCTCCATAACAGGCCTTCTGAACCCCAGTCTCCAACCTCTGCTCTCTTTAACAGTCCTGCTGCACCTCGGTCTACAAACTCTGGTCTCTGTAAGATCCTTCTGCAACCTTGTCTAAGAACTCTGCTCTCTGTAACAGTCCTTCTGCACCTCAGTCTCCAACCTCTGTTCTTTGCAACACTCCTTCTGCACCCCAGTTGCCAACCTCTGCTCTCTGTAACAGTCCTTCTGTACTGCATTCTCCAAACTCTGCTCTTTGTAACAGTCCTTATGCACACCAGTCTTCAACCTCTGATTTCTGTATCAGTCCTTCTGCTCCCCAGTCTACATACTCTGCTCTCTGTAACAGTCCTTCTGCACCTCATATCCAACTGTGCTCTCTGCAACAGTCCTTATGCACCCCAGTCTCCAAAGGCTGCTGTCTGCAACATTCCTTCGGCACCCCAGTGTGTAACCTGAGCTCTGTGTAACAGTCCTTCTGCAGGCAAGTCTCCACCTCTGCTCTCTGCAACGATCTTTCTGTACCTCAGTCTTAAACCTCTGCTCTCTGTAACACTCCTTCTGTACCCCAGTCTCTAACCGCTTTCTCTGTAACAGACCTTCACCACCTCAGTCTTCAACCTCTGCTCTCTGCAAGAGTTCTTCTGCACCCCAGTCTCCAACATCTGCTCTGAAAACAATCCTTCTGCACCCCAGTCTCCAACATCTACTCTCTGTAACGATCCTTGTGCACCTCAGTCTCCAACCTCTGCTCTCTGAAAAATTTTTTTGCACCCGTTTCCAAAATCTGCTCTCTGTAATATTTCTTCTCCATGCCAGTCTCCAACCTCTGCTTTCTGCAACGGTCCTGCTGCACCCCAGTCTCAAAACTCTGTACTCTGCAACAGTCCTTCTGCTCCCCAGACTCCAAACTCTGCTCTTTATAACAGTCCTTCTGCACCCCAGTCTCCAACCTCTGCTCTCTGCAACAGTCTTTCTGCACCTCAGTCTCCAAACTTCGCTCGCTGTAAGATGCTTCTGCACCCTAGTCTCCCAACTCTGCCCTCTGTATCAGTCCTTCTGGACCCCAGTCTCGAATCTCTGCTCTCTGCAACAGTCCTTCTGCACCTCAGTCTCCAAACTCTGCTTTCTGTATGATGCTTCTGCACGCCAATCTACAACCTCTGCTCTCTGGAACAGTCCTTCTACACCCTAGTCTCCATAATCTGCTCTGCAAAACTTGTTTTGCACCCCAGTCTCCAATCTCTGCTCTCTGTAACAGTCTTTCTACACCTCAGACTCCAAAATCTGCTCTCTGTAAAAAACCTTCTGGACCCCGCTTTCAAGCCTATGCTCTCTGCAAGGGTCCCTCTGCACCCCAGTCTCCAATCTCTGCTCACTGCAACAGTCCTTATGCACCCCAATCTCCTACATCTGATCTCTGCAACAGTTCTTCTGTACCTCAGTATGAAAACTCTGCTCTCTGCAATTATTCTTCTGCACCCGAGTCTCCAACCTCTGCTCTCTGTAACAGTCCTTCTGAACCTCAGTCTCCAACTTCTCCTCTGTATCAGTCCTGCACCCCTGTCTCCCACATCTGCTCTCTGTAACTTTCCTTCTTCACCTCAGTCTTCAACCTCTGCTCTGTGTAAGAGTCCTTCTGCATCTCAGTCTGGAAACTCTGTTGACTGCAACGATCCTTCTCTACCCCAGTCTTCAACCTCTGTTCTCTGCAACGCTCCTTCTGAAACTCAATCTCCAACTTCTACTCTCTGTAACAGTCCTTCTGCACCTCAGTCTCCAACATCTTATCTCTGTAAAATCCTTCTGCAACCAAGTCTCCAAACTCTGCCATCAGTAACAGTCCTAATGGAGCCCTTCTCCAAACTCTGCTCTCCATAACAGGCCTTCTGAACCCCAGTCTCCAACCTCTGCTCTCTTTAACAGTCCTGCTGCACCTCGGTCTACAAACTCTGCTCTCTGTAAGATCCTTCTGCAACCTTGTCTAATAACTCTGCTCTCTGTAATAATCCTTCTGCGCCTCAGTCTCCAACCTCTGTTCTTTGCAACACTCCTTCTGCACCCCAGTTGCCAACCTCTCCTCTCTGTAACAGTCCTTCTGTATCGCATTCTCCAAACTCTGCTCTTAGTAACAGTCCTCTGCACACCAGTCTCCAACCTCTGCTTTCTGTATCAGTCCTTCTGCTCCCCAGTCTACATACTCTGCTCTCTGTAACAGTCCTTCTGCACCTCATATCCAACTCTGCTCTCTGCAACAGTCCCTATGAACCCCAGTCTCCAACCGCTGCTGTCTGCAACATTCCTTCGGTATCCCAGTCCTCAACGTGTGCTATGTGTAACAGTCCTTCTGCAGCCAAGTCTCCACCTCTGCTCTCTGCAACGATCTGTCTGTACCTCAGTCTTAAACCTCTGCTCTCTGCAACAATCCTTCTGTACCCCAGTCTCCAACCGCTTTCTCTGTAACAGTCTTGTCCACCTCAGTCTTCAACCTCTGCTCTCTGCAAGAGTCCTTCTGCACCCCAGTCTCCAACTTCTGCTCTCTAAACAATTTTTCTGCACCCCCAGTCTCCAACTTCTTCTCTCTGCAAAGATTATTCTGCACCCCAGTCTCTAACCTCTGCTGCCTGAAAGAGTCCTTGTGCAACCCAGTCTCCAACATCTGCTCTCTGAAACAGTTCTTCTGTACCTCAGTCTGAAAAATCTGCTCTCTGCAACAATCCCTCTGCACCCCAGTTTCCAACCTCTGCTCTCTGTAACAGTCTTTCTGTACCTCTGTCTCCTACCTCTGCTCTCTGTAAGACCCTTCTGAAAACAAGTCTGCAAACTCTGCTCTCTGTAATAGTTCTTCTGCACCCAAGTCTCAAAACTCTGCTCTCTGTTACAGGCCTTCTGCATCCCAGTATCCAACATCTACTCTCTCTAAGAGGCCTTCTGCACCCCAGTCTCAAACCTCTACTCTCTGCAACGATTCATCTGCACCCCAATCTCCTACCTCTACACTCTAAAACAGTCCTTCTGCACCCCAGTCGCCTACCTCTGCTCTCTGTAAGATCCTTCTGCACACCAGTCTCCAACCCCTGCTCGCTGTAACAGTCCTTCTGGAACCTAGTCTCCAAACTCTGCTCTCTGAAACGGTCCTTCTGCACCCCAGTCTCCAACCTCTGATTTCTGCAACAGTCCTACTACACCCCAGTCTCAAAACTCTGCTCTCTGTAACAGTCCTTCTGCACCCCAGTATCTAAACTCTGCTCTCTGCAACAATTCTTCTGCACCCAGTATCAAACATATGCTCTCTGTAAAAGTTTGTCTGCACCCCGGTCTCCAACCTCTGCTCTCTGTAATGATCCTTATGCACCCCAGTCTCAAACATCTGCTCTCTCTACCAGTCCTTCTGCCCCTCAGTCTACAAACTCTTTTCTCTGTAAGATCCTTCTGAAACCCAGTCTCCAAAGTCTGCTATCTGTTACTGTCTTCTGCACCCAAGTCTTTAACCTCTGCTCTCTGCAACAGTCCTTCTGCACCTCAGTCTCCAAACTCTGCTTTCTGCATCAGTCCTTCTGCACCCAAGTCTCCAACCTCTGCTCTCTGCAACATTCCTTCTGCACCCCAGTCTCCAAACTGTGCTCTCTGTAAAAGTCTGTCTGCACCCCAGTCTCCAAACTCTGCTCTCTGTAACGATCCCGCTGCACCCCAGTCTTGAACCTCTGCTCTCTGCAACCACCCTTCTGCACCTCAGTCTCCAACCTCTGCTCTCTGCAACGATTCTTCTGCACCCCAGTATCAAACCTCCTCTCGCTGCAACAGTCCTTGTGAACCTCCGTCTCCAACATCTGCTTTTTGCAACCGTTCTTCTGTACCTCATTCTTAAAACTCCGCTCTCTGTAGTACTTCATTTGCAACCCAGTCTCCAAACTCTGCTCTCTGTAACAGTCCTTCTGTACCTCAATCTCCAATCTCTGCTCTATGAAACAGTCGTTCTGTGCACAAGTCTCCAACATCTGCTCTCTTAAACAGTCCTTCTACACCACAGTCTCCAATTCTGCTCTCTGAAACAGTCCTTTTACACTTCAGTCTCCATACTCTGATTGCCCCAACTATCCTTCTGCAAACCAGTCTCCAAACTCTGTTCTCTACTCAGTTCTTCTGCACACCAGTCTCCAACAACTGCTCTCTGTAACAGTCCTTCTGTACCACAGTCTCCAACCTCTGTTCACTGTAAGGGTCCTTATGCACCCCAGTATCAAACCTCTGCTTTCTATATCAGTCGTTTTGAACCACAGTCTCCAAACTCTGCCCAATATAACCGTCCTTCTACAACTCAGTCTGCAACCTCTCCTCACTGCACCAGTTCTTCTGCACCCCAGACTCCATCCTCTGCTCTCTGCAACAGTCATTTTGCACCCCAGTCTCCAACATCTGCTCTCTGGAACAGTCATTCTCCACCCCAGTCTCTAAACTCTGCTCTCCGCAACAGTCCTTCTACACCCCAGTCTCTATACTCTGCTCTCACCAACAATCCTTCTGCACCCCAGTCTCCAATGTCTGTTCTCTGCATAAGTCCTTCTACAACATAGTCTCCAACTCTGCTCTCTGAAACAGTCCTTCTAACCCCAGTCCCCATACTCTGCTCGCCCCAACAATCCATCAGCACTCTAGTCTCCACCCTCTACTTTCTGCATCAGTTCTTTTGCACCCCAGTCTCCAACCTCTGCTCTCTGTTACAGTCCTTCTGTACGGCAGTCTCCAACGGCTGTTCTCTGTAAGGGTCCTTATGCACCCCATTATCCAACCTCTGCTTTTCTGTATCAGTCGTTTTTCACCACAATCTCAAAACTCTGCCCTCTGTAACAGTCCTTCTGCAACTCAGTCTGCAACCTCTGCTCTCTGCAACAGTCCTTCTGCAACCCAGTCTCCAAAATTTGCTTTCTGCAGCACTCATTCTCCACCCCAGTCTCCAACCTCTGCTCTCTATAACAGTCCTTCTGTACTGCATTCTCCAACCTCTGCTCTCTGTAAGGGTCCTTCTACACCCGAGTCTCCAACCTCTGCTTTCTGTATCAGTCCTTCTGCACCCCAGTCTCCAACCTGTGCTCTGTTTAACTGTCCCTCTGCACCTTACTCTCAAACCTCTGCTCTTTGTTACAGTCCTAATAGACCCCAGTCTCCAAACTCTGCTCTCTGTAACAATTCTCTGCACCTAAGTCTCCAACCTCTGGTCTCTGCAACGGTCCTTCTGCACCTGAGTCTCCAACCTCTACTCTCTGTAACTGTGCTTGTACGCCTCAGTCTCTAACCTCTGCTCTATGTAAGTTCCTTCTGCAACCCAGTCTCCAAACTCTGCTCTCTGTAACAGTTCTACTGCACCTCACTCTCCAAACTCTGCTCTCTGTAAAAGACCTTCTGCACCCCAGTCTCCAACCTCTGCTCTCTGCAACGATCCCTCTGCACCCCAGTCTTCAACCTCTGCTCGCTGCAATAGTCCTTGTGCACCCCATTCTCCAACATCTGCTCTCTGCAACAGTTCTTCTATACCTCAGTCTGAAAACTCTGCTCTCTGCAATAATCCTTCTGCACCCGAGTCTCCAACCTCTGCTCTCTGTAACAGTCCTTCTGTACCTCAGTCTCCAATTTCTGCTCTGTATCAATTTTGCACCACTGTCTCCCATATCTGCTCTCTGTAACAGTCCTTCTTCACCTCAGTCTTCAAACTCTGCTCTGTATAACAATCCTTCTGTACCCCAGTGTCCAACCTCTGCTCTCTGCAACAATCCTTCTGCATCCGAATCTCCAACATCTCCTCTTTGTAACAGTCCTTCTGCAACCAAGTCTCCAATATCAGATCTCTGCAACAGTCCTCTGCACCTGAGTCTGGAAACTCTGCTGTCTCCAACGATCCTTCTGCACCCCAGTCTCCAATCTCTGCTCTCTGTAACAAGCCTTCTGCACCCCAGTCTCCACACTCTGCTCTCTTTATCAGTCCTTCTGCACCCCAGTCGCAAACCTCTGCTCTTTGTTACAGTCCTTCTGCAACACAGTCTCCTACATCTACACTCTGCAACAATCCTTCAGCACCCCAGATTCCAACTTCTGGTTTTAGCAACAGTCCTTTTACACCCCAGTCTCCAACCTCTGGTATCTGCAACAGTCCTTCTGCACCCCAGTCTCCAAACTCTGCTTTCTGTAACAATCTTTCTGTGCCTCAGTCTCCAACCTCTACTCTCTGTTACAGTCCCTCTGCACCTCACTCACCAACATCTGCTCTCTGTAAGTTTCTTCTGCAACCCAGTCTCCAAACTCTGCCCTCTGTAACAGTCCTTCTGCATGCCTTCTCCAACTCTCCTCTCCGTAACAGGCCTTCTGCACCCCAGTCTCCAAAGTCTGTTCTCTATAACAATCCTTTTGCACCCCAGTCTCCAACCTCTGCTCTCTGTAACAGTCCTGCTGCACCTCGGTCTACAATCTCTGCTCTCTGTAACATCCTTCTGCAACCTTTCTAAAAACTCTGCTCTCTAAAACAGTCTTTCTGCACCTCAGTCTCCAAACTCTGTTCTTTGCAACACTCCTTCTGCACCCAATCGCCAAACTCTACTCTCTGTAACAGTCCTTCTGTACCGCAGTCTTCAAACACTTCTCTCTGTAACGATCCTTCTTCACCCCAGTCTCGAACCTCTGCTTTCTGTATCAGTCCTTCTGCACCCCAGTCTACAACCTCTGCTCTCTCTAACAGTCTTTCTGCACCTCATATCCAAACCCTGCTATCTGCAACAGTCCTTATGCACCCCAGTCTACAACCTCTGGTGTCTGCAAAATTCCTTCTGCACCCCAGTCTGCAACGTGTGCTCTGTGTAACAGTGCTTCTGCATCCCAACTCCAACTCTGCTCTCTGCAATAATCCTTCTGTACCTCAGTCTTAAACCTCTGCTCTCTGCAACAGTCCTTCTGCACCCCAGTCTCAAAACTCTGTTCTCTGTAACAGTCTTTCCCCACCTCAGTCTTCAACCTCTGCTCTCGGAAAGAGTCCTTCTGCACCCCAGTCTCCAACATCTGCTCTCTAAACAGTCCTTCTGCACCACAGTCTCCAACATCTGCTTTCTGCAACAGTCCTTCTGTACCTCAGTGTCCAAACTCTGCTCTCAGCAACGATCCTTCTGAACCCCAGTCTCTAACGTCTGCTCTCTGAAAGATCCTTCTGACCCTGTTTCCAAACTCTGGTCTCTGTAATATTCCTTCTCCACGCCAGTCTCCAAACTCTGCTTTCTGCAATGGTCCTGCTGCACCCCAGTCTCCAACGTCTGTACTCTGCAATACTCGTTCTAATCCCCAGTCTCCAAATTCTGCTCTCTGTAACAGTCCTTCTGTACCGCAGTCTGCAAACTCTGCTCTCTGTAAAGGTCCTTTTGCAAGTCAGTCTCCAACCTCTGCTTTCTTTGTCCGTCCTTTTGTACCTCAGACTCCAACCTCTGCTCTCTGCAAAAGTTCTTCTGCATCCCATTCTCCATGTTCTTCTCCCTGCAACAGTCCTTCTGAACAACAGTTTCCAAAATATGCTCTCTGAAAAAGTTTTTGGGTACCCTAGTACCCAACCTCTGCTTTCTGCAACAGTCCTTCTGTAGTGCAGTCTCCAACTTCTACTCTGCAACGAAACTTCTACACCCCAGTCTCTAACATCTGCTCTCTGCAAAAGTTCTTATGCACCTCAATCTGAAAATTTTGCTCTCTGCAACAATCCTTCTGCACCCCAGACTTCAACATCTGCTATCTGTAACAGTCTTTCTTCACCTCAGTTTCCAATTTCTGCTCAATGTTAGATCCTCTGGAACACAGTCTCCAAAATTTGCTCCCCTTAACAGTCCTTCTGCACCTCAGTCTTTAACCTCTGCTCTCTATAACAGTCGATCTACACCTCAGTCAGAAACCTCTTCTCTCTGCAGGATCCATCTGAATCCCAGTCTCCAGACACTGCTCTCTGTAACAGTCCTCCTGCACCTCAGTCTCCAAACTCTGCTGTTTGTAAGATCCTTCTGCCACTCAGTTTCTAACTCTGCTCTCTATAACAGTCCTTCTGCACCCCAGTCTTCAACCTCTGCTCTCTGTAACAGGCCTTCTGCACCCCAGTTGCCAACCTCTTCTCTCTGCAATGATCATTCTACACCTCAGTCTCCAACATCTGCTCTCTGTAAGATCCTTATGCAACTCAGTCTTCAAACTCTGCCCTCTCTAACATACCTTCTGCACCCATTCTTTGAACTCTCCTCTCTGAAACATGTCTTCTGCACCCCAGTCTCCAAATTCTTTTCTCTATAACAAGCCTTCTGCACCCCAGTCTCCAACGTCTGCTCTCTGCAACAGTCCTTCTGCACCCCAGTCTCCATCCTGTGGTCTCTGCAACAGTCCTACTGCACCTCAGTCTTAAAACGCTGTTCTCTGCTACGATCCTTTTGCACCTCAGTCTCCAACCTCTACTCTCTGTAACAGTCCTTCTGCACCTGGGTCCCCAACATCTGCTCTCTGTTAGATCCTTCTTCAACCAAGTCTCTAAACTCTGTGATCTGTAGCAGTCCTTCTGGAGCCCTTCTCCACACTCTGCTCTTCGTAACAGGCGTTCTGCACCCCAGTCTCCAACCTCTTCTCTCTGTAACACTCTTTTTGCACCTCAGTCTCCAACCTCTGCTCTCTGCAACTATCATTCTGCACCCTAGTTTCCAACGTCTTCTCTCCTAAACAGTCCTTCTGAACCTCTGTCTCCAAATTCTGCTCTGTTCAACAGTCCTTCTTCACCCAAGTCTCCAACCTCTGCTCTCTGCAACAGTCCTTCTGTACCCAAATCTTCAACCTTTGCTCTGTGCAAAAGTCCTTCTGCACCCCAGTTTCCCACCTCTGCTCTCTGTAAAAATTCTAATGCACCCCAGTCTCCAAACTCTGCTCTCTGTAACAGTCCTTCTGCCTTATATACTCCAACCTCTGCTCTCTGTTACAGTCTTTATATACCGCAGTCTCCAAACTCTGCTCTCTATGATGGTCCCTCTGTACCCCAATTTCCAACCTCTGCTTTCTGTAACAGTCCTTCTGCACCTCAGTCTGAAACCTCTGCTCTCTACACTATCCTTCTGCACCCCAGTCTCTAATGACTGCTCTCTGTAACATTCGTCCTGCACCAAAGTCACCAGCCATTGCTCTCTGTAGATCCTACTGCAACCCAGCCTCAAAAGTCTGATCTCTATAACAGTCCTTCTGCAACCCAGTCTCCAACCTCTGCTCTCTATAGCAGGCCTTATGCACCCCAGTCTCCAAACTCTGCCCTCTGAAACAGTCCTTCTGCACGCCAGTCAGCAACCTCTGTTCTTTGTAAAGGTCTTTCTGCACCCCAGTCTAACACCTCTGTTTTCTGTATCATAATTCTTCACCCCAGTCTCAAACGTCTGCTCTGTGTAACAGTCCTTCTGCATCTCAGTCTTTAACGTCTGCTCTCTGAAACAGTCCTTCTGCACCCCAGTTTCCAACCTCTGCTTTCTGCAACATTCCTTCTGCACCCCTGTCTCCAACCTGTGTTCTTTGTAACAGTCCTTCTGCACCGCAGTCTCCCACCTCTTCTCTCTGTAACGATCCTTCTGCAGCCCAGTCTTCACCTCTGCTCTCTTCAAGGATTCTTCTGCAACTCAGTCTTTAACTTCTGCTCTCTTCAACGATCCTTCTGCACCCGAGTCACCAACCACTGCTCTCTGTAACTGTTTTTCTGCACCTAAGACTCCAACCTCTGCTCTCTGTAACGATCCTTATGCACCGAAGTCTCCAACATCTGCTCTCTGCAAAAGTCTTTCTGCATCCTAGTCACCAAAGTCTCCTCTCCTTAACACTCCTTCTGCACCGCAGTCTCCAACCTCTGTTCTCTGTAAGGTCGTTCTGCACCCCAGTTTCCAAGCTCTGCTTTCTGTATCATTTCTTCTCCAACTCAGTCTAAAACCTCTGCTTTCTTCAAAGGTCCTGCTGCAACCCAGTCTCCAACATCTGTTCTCAGCAACAGTCTTTCTACTCCCCATTCTCAAACCTCTGCTCTCTGTAACAGTCTTTTTGTACCTCAGTCTCCAACCTCTGCTCTCTGTAACGGTCCTTCTGCACCCCAGTCTCAAACCTCTGCTTTCTGTATAAGTTTTTCTGAACCATGGTTTCCAAACTCTGCTCTCTGTAACAGCACTTTTTCACCTCTGTCTCAAACCTCTGAACTCTGCAACCTTACTTCTGCACCCCATTCTCTAACCTCTGCTCTCTGTAAAAGTCCTTCTGCACCCAATTCTCTAACCCCTGCTCTATGCAACAGTCCTTCTGTAACACAGTCTCCAACCTCTGCTCTCTGTACCGGTTGTTCTGCACCCCAGTCTCAACCTCTGCGTTCTGTATCAGTAATTCTGCACCACAGTCTCAAAACTTTTCTCTCTGTAACATTCTTTCTGCACCTCAGTCTCTAAACTCTGCTCTCTGTGGCAGTTCTTCTGCACCCCAGTCTCCAAACTCTGCTCCCTGCAACAGTTCTTCTGAACCCCAGTCTCCAATATCTGCACTCTGAAACAGTTCTTCTAAAATCCATTCCCCAACCACTGCTCTCTGTACCAGTCCTCGTGTATTTCAGTCTCCGAACTCTGCTCTCTGCAAAGGTCTTTCTGCACCCCAGTCTCCAACCTCTGCTTTCTGTATCAGTCCTTGTGAACCCCAGTCTGAAACCTATGCTCTCTTTAACAGTCCTTATGCACCTCAGTCTCCAAATTCTGCTCTCTGCAAGAGTCCTTCTGCACAAAAATCTCCAAAACCTGCTCTCTGCAACAGTCCTTCTTCACACCATTCTCCAACCTCTGCTATCTGCAACAGTCCTTCTACACCCCAGTTTCCAACCTCTGCTCTCTTTAACAATCCTTCTGCACCTCTGTCTCTAACTCTGCTCTCTGAAATATTCCTTCTGCACCACAGTCTCCAAACTCTACTCTCTGTAACAGTCCTTCTGCACCTCAGTCTCCAACCTCTGCTCTCTGTATGATCCTTCTGAAACCCAGTCTCCAAACTCTGCCTTCTGTAACAGTCGTTCTGCATCCCTTCACCAAACTCTGCTCTCGGTAACAGTCCTTCTGCACGGCAGTCTCCAAACTTGTTCTCTGTAACAGTCCTTCTGCACCCCAATCTAAAACCTCTGCTCTCTAAAAAGATGCTTCTGCACCCCAGTCTCCAACCTCTGTAATCTTCAACAGTCCTTCTGCACCTCAGTCTAAAAACTCGGTTCTCTGCAACTATTCTTCTGCACCCCAGTCTCCAACCTCTGCTCTCTGTAACAGTCCTTCTGCAACTCAGTCTCCAAACTCTGCTCTCTTTAACATTCCTTCTCTACCCCATCTCCAACCTCTGCTCTCTGCAACGGTCCTTCTGCACGACAGTCACCAAACTCTGTTCTCGGAAACAGTCCTTCTGCACCCCAGTCTACAAACTCTGCTCTGGGTATCATTTCTTCTGCACCTAAGTCTCCAACCTCTGCTTTATGTAAGATCTTTCTGCAACCCAGTTTCCAAACTCTTCTCTTTGTAACTGTCCTTCTGCATCCCAGTCTCAAACCTCTGCTATGTGCAACAGTTCGTCTGCACCACAGTCTTTATCCTCTGCTCTCTGAAAGATCCCTCTACACCACAGTCTCCAAACTCTGATCTCCGTAACAGTCCTTCTTCACCCCAATCTCCAAACTCTGCTCACTGTAACAATTTTTCTGAACCTCAGTCTCCAAACTCTGCTTTCTGCAAAAATCCTTCTGAATCTCAGTCTCCAAACATTGCTCTCATTAACATTTCTTCTGCACCTCAGTCTCCAAACTCTGCTCTATGTAAGATCCTTCTGCCACCCAGTCTCCAAACTTTGCTCTCTGTAACAGTCCTTTTGCATCCCAGTCTCCAACCTCTGCTCTGTGCAACAGTTCGTCTGCACCCGACTCTCCAAACTCTGCTCTCTGTATGATTCTTCTGCACCTTAATCTCAAAACTCTGATCTCTGTAACAGTTTTTCTTCACCTAAGTCTCCAACCTCTGCTCTCTGCAACAATCCTTCTGCACCCACGTCTCCAACTTCTGCTCTCTGAAACACTTTTTCTGCACCCCAGTCTTTAACATCTACTCTCTGAAACAGTTCTTATGCATCCCATTCTCCAACCTCTGCTCTCAGTAACAGTCCTTCTGTACCCTGGTCTCCAACCTCTCCTCTTTGTAACAGTCCTTATGTACTGCAGTCTCCAACCTCTGCTGTCTATAAGGTTCATTCTGGACCCAAGGCTCCAAAATCTGCTTTCTGTATCAGTCCTTCTGCACTCCAGTCTCCAACCTCTGCTCTCTGTAACAGTCCTTCTGCATCTCAGTCTCCAAAATCTGCTCTCTATAACAGTCCTTCTGCACCCCAGTCTTCAAACTGTGCACTCTGCAACAGTCTATCTACACTCCAGTCTTCAAACTCTGCTCTGTGTAACAGTCCTTCTGCAACCCAGTTTCCAATCTCTGATCTCTGCAACGATCCTTCTGCATCCCAGGCTCCAACATCTGCTCTCTGCAACCGTCCTTCTGCACCCAAGTCTCCAACCTCTGCTCTCTGCAATGATCCTTCTGCACAACAGTCTCAAACCTCTGCTCTCTGCAATAATCCTACTGCACCCCAGTTGCCAACCTCTGCTCCCTGTAACAATCTTTCTGCACCACAGTCTCCAAACTCTGCTCTATGTAATATTCTTCTGCAACCCAGTCTCCAAACTTTGCTCTTTGTAACAGCCCTTCTGTACCCAGTCTCCAAACTCTGCTCAATGTAACAGGCTTTCTGCACACCAGTCTTTAAACTCTGCTCTCTGTATCAGTCCTTCTTCACCCCAGTCTCCAAACTCTGCTCTTTTTAACATTCTTTCTGCGTCCTCCTGTATTACAGTCTCCAAACTCTGCTCTTTGTAATTGTCCTTCTTCACCTCAAATTCCAACCTCTGATTTCTGTATCAGTCCTTCTGCACCGCAGTCTCCAACCTCTGCTATCTGCAACAGTCCTTCTGCACCGCAGTCTCCAAATTCTACTCTCTGCAAAAGTTCTTCTGCACCCAAGTCTCCAACACCTGCTCCCTGCAACAGTCCTTCTGCACCTCAGTCTCCAAACTCTGGTCACTTTAGCAGTCCTTCTGCACCCCAGTCTCCAAACTCTGCTATCTGAAACAGTTCTTCTGCATGCCAGTCTCCAACCTCTGCTCTCTGTAACGGTCCTTTTGCACCCCAGTCTCCCAGCTCAGCTTTCTGTATCATAATTTTTCACCCCAGTCTCCAATGTCTTCTCTGTGTAACAGTCCTTCTGCATCTCAGTCTCCAAACTCTGCTCTCTGCAACAGTCCTTCTGCACCCCAGTCTCCAAACTCTGCTTTCTGCAACATTCCTTCTGCTCCCTAGTATCCAACCTGTTCTCTCTGTAACAGTCCTTCTGCACCCAAGTCTCCCACATCTGCTCTTTGTAACAATCCTTCTTCAGCCCAGTCTCTACCTCTGCTCTCTGCAACGATTCTTCTGCAACTCAGTCTCCAACTTCTGCTCTCTTCAACGATTCTTCTGCACCTCACTCTCCAACCTCTGCTCTCTGTAACAGTTTTTATGCACCTTAGTCTCCAACATCTTCTCTCTGCAACCGTCCTTCTGCACCCCAGTTTCCAACCTCTGCTCTCTGCAACGATCCTTCTGCACCCCAGTCTCCAACGTCTCCTCTCCTTAACACTCCTTCTGCACCCCAGTCTCCAAACTCTGTTCTCTGTAAGGTCCTTCTGCACCCCAGATTCCAAACTCTTCTCTCTGTTACATTCCTTCTCCAACCCAGTCTACAACCTCTGCTTTCTTCAATGGTCCTGCTGCAACCCTGTCTCCAAACTCTGTTCTCTGAAACAGTCCTTCTGCTCCCAAATTTCCAATCTCTACTCTCTGTAACAGTCCTTCTGTACCACAGTCTCCAACTTCTGCACTCTGCAATGGTCTTTCTGCACCCTAGTCTCCAAACTCTGCTTTCTGTATCAGTCCTTCTGAACCACAGTCTCCTAACTCTGCTCTCTGTTACAGTCCTTCTGCACCTCAGTCTCCAAATTCTGCTTTCTGTAAGATCCTTCTGCAACCAAGGCTCAAAACTCTGCTCTCCATAACAGTTCTTCTGCACACCAGTCTCCAACCTCTGCTCTCTGAAACAATCCTTCTTCACCCGAGTCTTTAACCTCTGCTCTCTGAAACAGTCATTCTGCACCCCAGTCTCCAAAATCGGCACTCTGTAATATTCCTTCTGCACCTCAGTTTGAAATCTCTGTTCAATGCAACGACCGCCCTGCACCCCAGTCTCCTTCCTCTGCTGTCTGTAACAGTCTTTCTGAACCTCAGTCTCCTACCTCTGCTCTAGGTAAGATCCTTCTGCAACAAAGTCTCCAAACTATGCTCTCTGTAACAGTCCTTCTGCACAACAGTCTCCAACCTCTGCACTCTGTATCAGGCCTACTGTACCCCAGTGTCCAACCTCTGCTCTCTTCAACAGTGTTTCTAAACCCCAGTCTCCAAACTCTTCTCTCTGCAACAGTCCTTCTGCACCCCAGTCTTCAACTTCTGTTCTCTGTAACAATCTTCTGCACTTCCGTCCCCAAAGTCTGACCTCTGCAATGGTCCTTCTGCACCCTAGTCTCTAACGTCTGCTGTCAGCAACCATTCTTTTGCACCCTTGTGTCCAACCTCTGTTCTCTGCAAAAGTCTTTCTGAACCCCAGTCTCCAACATCTGTTCTCTGCAACAGTCCTTCTGCACCTCAGTCTGAAAACTCTGCTCTCTGCAATGATTCTTGTGCACCACAGTCTCCAAACTCTGCTTTCTGTAACTGTTCTTCTTCACCTCAGTCTCTAACTTCTGCTCTCTGCAACATTCTTCTGCACCCCAGTCTTTAACATCTACTCTCTAAAAGAGTCTTTCTACACCCCTGTCGAAATGCAAAAGAATGAGACCTGAACTATTGCTCACCCTGCAAAAAATCAATTCAAAATGCATTAAAGAACCACGCACTAGACCAGAAATTATGCAGTTTCTAGGGAAAAAAAAGTCAATACTCCAACCTACAGGTAGAGTCAATGACTTTCTGAATAGGATGCCAAAGCTCAGGAGATAACACCAAAAGTTAGCTAATAGGATGGCATCAAATTAAGAAGGTTCTGCACAGCAAAGGAGACAATTAGAATATGAAGAGAGAACCTACAGAAAGAGAGAAAATCTTTATGAGGGGCTCTTCTAAAAGAGGATGAATACTCAGAATATTAATAAAGAACTCAAAAAACTTAACATCAAACCCACAATTATTAAATAACCCAATTATCAAATAACCCAATTACCAAATAGGAAACTAAATGAACTAAACAGACACGTCTTAGAAGAAAATATGTGAGTGGCCAACAAATATATGAAAATACTTGCAAGTCAAAACTACCCTGATATTTCATCTCACTTTAGTGACAAAGGCAACCACCAAGAATACAAACAGAAACCAGTGTGACAAGGAGAGATTTAGAGAGAAAGGAGCACTACACCCTGTTGGTGGGCATGTAAATCAGCACAACCACCACGGAAATCAGGATGGAGGCTCCTCAGGAGTAGCCATGGACGACCCTGCAACCCAGCTCTACCTCTGCTTGGTATTTATCACAGCGGATCGAAGTCATCATACTATAATGACACATACATGCCCATGAACCAGCCGAGGTGACATCAGTGGACGAATGGATAAAGAACATCTGGTATATGCACACTGGAATTTCATTCAGCCATAAAGAAGAACAAAATTATATCATGCTGGAAGATGGATGGATCTTCAGAACATTAAGGGAAATAAGCAACTCAGAAATTTAAGGGCCGTATGTTTTTCATCTGTTAAAGCTAGAGGGGGATAATGAAGGAAAGTTGGGAAGGGAGTCTCATCATGAAAGTTGAAGGAAGATCAGTAGAGTCAAGTCACCAGGGGAGGAGGTGAGGAAAAGGGAAATATTGGAATGATATTAGCCAAAGTTCACGGCTATTTTGTGTGCATGTTCAAATATGTGTCAGCAAATCCCACCATTATGGACCACTACAATGCACCAATGAAGTGTGAAAACAAGAGTTTCACATTACATGGGACAGGCACTATTCTAGGAGGGTGCCCATTTTTTTTTCCATCTATAAATACCACGATCATTTACCACTGTCAAAAATCTCTACAGATTTGAATGTTCTGATCACTGCTCCACCACATGGCCTCTTCTACTTCAGGGTCCCCTTATTTTCACTGAAATCAGGGAGCCCGTCTTCCCAGGCTGCCGAGGACAGCGGCTGCAGGTTTCACAAGGATCTGGTGCTGCCTTCTGAATGCATGTCCTTCCTTGGTGAAGGCTGGTGCTCCAGGCCCTCCTCCAGATCCAGCTGTGAGGCCAGGGAATGGGTCACATAACACGCCATCCAACACCTTATTTATTTCTGACCACCATCCTCTTCATTATTCCAGGATCATATTGGTCATTGAACTTAAGCAAACACCGAGTCCAGATTTCAGTCGATCAACCAAAGAGAGTCTAATAGCCACTCCCCGTGGCTCAGGAAAATCCTTGGCCCTAACATTTCTGGTGATTACGTCCCTGTGACTGTATTCAAGATGATCCAGCAATATGTCCTGACTTCTTTGGTCTAGAAGACTCAAACAAATTCTCTTATATATTCTTAAGTCTCCTATTAAAAAAATACAGTATTTACCTTTTATTTTGGTGTGACCCTTATACTCTCCTGGGCTATATTTTATACTCTTACCTGAGACGTTCTAGGATCAGACCCAATTAAGAGTCTGGTGACAATGTGGGATGTTGGATGAGAATCTTAAAGACAATTGGGCTGGGGATGTGGCTCAAGCAGTAGTGCGCTTGCCTGGCACGCATACGGCCCGGGTTCGATCCTCAGCACCACATACCAACAAAGATGTTGTGTCCGCCGAGAACTAGAAAATAAATATTAAAAAATTTCTCTCTGTCTATCTCTCTCTCTCTCTCTCTCTCTCTCTCTCTCTCTCTCTCTGTCTCTGTCTCTCTCTGTCTCTCTCTCTCTTCCCCCTCTCCTCTCCTCTCCTCTCCTCTCCTCTCTCACTCTCTCTTAAAAAAAAAAAAGACAACTGTCCAGGTAGAGTCACCATAGGGTCTTCAATTTAGGGAAAGCTAGTCTCCTCGGGGGAGGAGGGGCTGCTTCTGACAGCAAAGAGGGTTAATGGAGATTTCAGGGTTCAAGGCTCTGAGATTTGTCTAATTCCACTGGTATTTTGCCATTCTAATTAAGAGGGCCGCAATCATTCCCCCATTAATGTCCTAATTGACATAAGAGAGACCTGGAGAAATTGTGGATTTATAATTTTCTTTGTACTTCTGCACTTTGGAGAATTGGATGTTTTATTCTGATATTAACCTTTATCAGTTTCCAGAGAGAAAATATTTCTGATGATCTGAACCTGACTTGAAGGAGGAATATAATGCTTGAACCTATCATTTTCTTTCTGTAAGTCTCCCACTTCAGTCAGTAACAGCAGTCTGCAGTCATGTTGTAATGTTCATTCCCACCCTGAAGGTCGATGGTGTTATTCCAAAGCTCAGTTTTCCATAGACATTTGATTTCAGGCCACGATAACTTAAAGTCTCTGTTGGGTCATTGCACACCAGGAATTATCAGGTCTCTTTTCCCATGGGCTGTGACATCATCAACATATTCAATTCCCTCAGGTAAGACATCCAACCTACCTCCTCAGATCTGTTATCTAGAACCATATCTGATGTAAACCACTATTGTGGTAAGTGCCACCGTGGTCAGGTAGAGATGAAGAACGACTCTTGATGACTTAGTGTAGAGGAAGTTGACACAGAAATAAGTTATAAAATGGTTGGGAGATCTGAAAGAAAAAAGGAAAATAGGTCAGGTGACACCACCCAATATATGGAAACCCTAACATCCCTAGAAAAAGACGCTCATTCCACGCTACTGTGACCCACATTCAGGAACAGCTTTCTAGGAGCCTGCACACACAGCTCCTGGCACCAAGGAGATTATTTCCTGCCTCTACAGGGCTGATTTGCTGCTGCTGCTATGGGATCCAAAATAACCCGCTTTCTTCCTTTCCTTTCTCCCTCTCTGCCTAATGTTTGGCTGATCTTGACAGAACCTCTTAAAATGGAGGCCTGCAAGTGGGGGAGTGTGGGAAATGAGGTTCTTGACTTTCTGTCCCTCTGGTGTGGGGAGAACACAGAAAAACATAGATGGTGCTGAACACCCACACAAGGTTTCCAACACACTAGAACCTGAAAGTGGAAAAAGGGTGTTTGTTAAAAGAGAGGAGAGAAAGGAGTCTCAGAGATTTTAAAATGGGAGTTGGAGTTGAAGCTCCAGATACAGACTCTCTAACCAGGTGCCTACAAGTCCCTGGAAGGCATCTTTTTCAGAAGACTGTATACCCCAGTTTGAAGATTGGTCTAGACTGTGATCATGCAAAGGGATGTACACCCTCCAGCCAGCTTCCTCAGGGCACTCGGGACCTCGTTGCTTCTCAGGCTTTGAATGATGGGGCTCAAGAGGGGCCTCACCAAACAAAAGAGCACAGAGACCAGGGTGTCCATGTCCAGCCTTCTCTGGGCCTGTCATAGTGTAAGTTGGCTGTTCAATAGAAGACCACCACGACAGTGAGGGAAGACGCACAGGTATAGAAGGCCTTCCTCCTGCCCTGGGCAGAGGGAATCCCCAGGATGGCCACCATGATGAGTGCGTAGGAACCTGCAGTGAAAAGGCAGGGGCTCAGGCCCATGGTGGCAATGACAAGGTGGAGCGCAGACTCGTTGACAGACGTGTCTGAGCAGGAAAGCTTCAGGAGCAATGGGGTGTCACAGAAAAAGTGGCTGAACTTGTGGGGCCCACACAGAGTGAGTGTGATGGCCAGCACCATGTGTGTGACCAAATTCACCAGCCCACACAGCCAGGACCCAGTCACCTGGCCAACACAGACCTTCACACTCATGATGACTGGGTACTGAGGAGGACGGCACGTGGCCACACAGCAGTCATACTGGCCACACAGCCAGTAAGAAGCCTTCTGTGCCAGCACTTGTCACCAAGAAGGAGATCTGGGAAAGGCAGCCCTCATAAAAAATGGCCTTCTTCTCCCAGAAGTTCACGAGCAGTACTGGGAGGGTGGTGGATGTGTAGCAGACGTCCAAGAAACTCAAATTACTGAGGGAAAAGTACATTGGAGTGTGGAGAGCAGGACTGACCATGGTGGCCACTATTATGAGCATGTTCCCCAGGAGAGTGGTCAGGTAAATGACCAGAAAGAGCAGAAAGAACCAGCCCTGTAGGTTGGAGTGGTTGGAAAATCCCAAGAAGATAAATTCAGTGACAAATGATTGATTGCTCATTTCCAATGGTATCATAGCTACAAAACAGAGAAAAAGAGACCATGACTAGTATGGACTGAGAGCACCCCAAACAGGCTTGTTAATCTGCAGCAACATGGAAAATAATATTGTATACAGAGATGCCTGGACTCTGGAAAGAGACGTATAGGAGTGACTTTAGAGAGAGCATAACTTCTCACAGACTTTTGCATGGGTACTCTTTTGTAAGAATAAATGGAGACTCGGTCAAAATGCACAACCAGCTATCAACCCCTGTGTCTCATTGAATCTGCAGTATCTCACTCCTAACACTGTGCTTCACTGTGATAAATTCTTTTTGTATGTCTGTTATTTCAAGTAATAAGTTTTCATTGTGGAAAAATGAAGAAAATGCAGAAAGTTATTCAGAAGAATAGAACAGGTCACAAAATCAAAGCTCTCTTTGCATTCATCCCATTCTACCTCTATCTATCTTTAAAATATCCAAAGCAAAAATTTCCCAATATTGTTGTACTCTATTTAGTTGTTTGCCTCGTAATCTTAATTTTCTAACATGAAATTAAGTTAATATCTCCCTTTTTATTGAACATAGAAACTTTCCATTCCATTTATGTCATAAATATTGGAATAGAAGCTTTCATACATATGTATCTGTGATCATCTCTGATTATTTCTTAAAAGTAAAATTATAAGTCACCTGCTTTTAAATACATTGATCTATTTTTTCAGTAGAAACTTTTATTTTTTTAAGTTTTATAAGATACAAGAAATTTTGACAAATGATATATACTTAGGTATTTTTCTTCTTTTGTATTATAAGATTTACCTCACCGAACATTACATTTCCTGAAAAAAAAATGATTGATACAATTACTGATTTTCTATCATGTTACCCATGCGAATCCGTGATCCATTGTTTTGAACTAAAATTTCTGTTTCTTTTTCAATCTTAAATGAAAAATATTATAGTAAAACAGTAGGTTCTTGGTCCAGATAGATGTGGATTGAAATCCATCTGTTGTTTACTAGATGTTGTAGAAAAGTCAGCTCATCTCTATTCCTCTGTTTGTTCCTTGCTTAGGATATTAATGATGTCTATTTCACAGTGCTGAAAAAAGTTTTGAGATAATATAAGCTATGTGTCTGGCACATTACATTTACTCAATGCCTTTTATCAAGTTAGAAAATGTCTATCCATTTTTTACTAGTGGTTTTTTTTTTTTTTTTGGTGTATGTGTGCTGGGTTTTGAATTCAGAGCCTTATGCATACTAAGCATGCACTCTACCACTGGACTTTGCCCCTAGTTTCATTTAGTTATAGTTTTTATCATAAATAGATATTGAATTTTCTTATTTTCTCTGCATCTATTGAAATGATATATATTTTTTCTTATTTAGTCTGTTAATATGGAAATTCGGTTGATTGAATTTTTGAATATTGCACCAGCCTTGCATTCTGGGATTGATCTCAATTGACTGTAATGTTATCCTTATTCTATATGGCTGAGTTCAGTTTGTTAATATTGTTCCCTGCTTGCTTTTGTGTATTCTGTTTTCTCTGTTCTCCAGAGATAATCTATTTCTTGAAGAATTCTCAGCTGTATTCTACTGTTATTTTCAGTCAATGCATGTTAGTGGACTAGTGGGAAACAGAGAAGGGATTTCTGATGTTTCCAGGAAGCCCTGCCTTAGGTACTGTAAACTCAGTCACAGGGATATGGCCTTCACAGTGACCCACTTTCTAGCAATATGGCTGAGCCTAGTTCTTATTCCTCCCGACGTTAGACATTTTAGCCTGTTCCTTTCCATAGCTGCAAATGTTTTCTGTTGAGTGTCCTAATGTAACAGTTTCTGTTACTCTTGCCCCTGAAGATTACAGCTTTTGTTCTATGCACAAAATCATGAAATGGTCTGGGAGGAGTTTTGGCTGCTGTTGCTATTCTTTGTCCCTCCACCTATCCAAGAAATGATACCATTAAAGACAGTTTCTCAGAATACTTCCCTATTTTCCTGGGAGCATTTGGTGGAATCAATGAATAAAAAGAAAAAATACAAACATCTTATGTTTATAACCCTCTGGGTCTTTATGCTCTTAAACCAGTCTATACTTAGTCTTTAGCAATCCATTAACTATTTTTTATTTGAGTTTTTTTTTTTATAAATAAACTCCTATGTATCTAATGAGTTCTCCCATAGTTAAAAAAATGCCTGGATTATTTTGGTTGCTTATCTCTCCGCAGACTTCGGTTTTTGTTTGCCTTATAATCTTTATTTCTAATAAAGTCAATGAAAGTCATTAATTTGCATTTTCTTCTGCTCTTTTTGGTTATTTTAATGATGAAAACAACATGCTTTCTAGCTATTTCGATAGTTACTCCAGGTGAAATTTGAAGTCTATACATTTACTTTTCAAAAAAATTTAGTAATTTTTAATTTAGTTAAATATGTAGTTATTGTATTCAAAACAATCCCATTCCTAGCATATTTCTAAGTAAATTAATGCACAGTTCACAAAAATTCTTGTGTAAAAATTCATAATAACTCAAACAAATATTATGCCTTCAGCAGAAGGACAGAAGACAAATCACGGTTTATCATGCAGTGGAATAATTCAGTTACTTTAGAAACACAAAACTTGAACATTAATAACATTGACAAATATAAAAAAAATTTTCTGGGTGACAGAGGCCAGATACAAAATATATACTGTATGTTTCCTTTAAATAAAGTTCAAAAATTAGCAAAACAGTTGTAATGGTCAAGTAATAATGGTGGTCTTTTTTTTTTTTTTTTTTTTTTGAGCTCAGGGGTGATATCAGTTGAAGCATGAAGGAATTTTCTAAAGTGATGGAAATGTTTTATATCCTGATTTTTGGTAGTTCATATATATTTAAAATATTATAAACCTGTACACCTGTGCATTCTTTCAGTACAAATTATAGTTCAATTTTTAAAAATAGCCTCATTTTAAAAATAAGTAATTAATGGGGAAGAGTGGTACCTGCCTGTAATCCCAGGTTCTTGGGAGACTAAGGCAGGAGGATCATAAATTTGAAACTCTGCAAGGCCCGCCACCCCAAATAATTGACAGGGCTGGGGATATAGCTTCATGGTAGAGTGCCACTGGGTTCAATCCCCAGTACTGCAGTAAGTAAGTAAATAAGTAAGTAAGTAAGTAAGTAAATTGATAAATAGAAGTGAAAGCATTTTTTCAAGATGATTTTTAACACAGGATTGGTTGGAACCACATCTAAATATTTTTTTAGGTCTCGAAGAGGTTAAGTATTTTCTCCCATTTTTTGCATTTCTCTACTTTTTTACCACAGTGATAGTCCAGGACATATCACATTTTACAAGTGACATCAGTTGTTTCCTGATCACGATCTGTTTGAAGCAGTGAATGTGATTGGTGGGTGAATTCGGTCTGTATCACAGATACAAAGCCTTGCTCACCATGATGGATGGGCGTGTGCGTGTGTGTGTGTGTGTGTGTGTGTGTGTGTGTGTGTGTGTTATTGGTTGTAGGATTGGTCTTGACTGAGAACACTGTCTTATAGTTAGTGGGATGGCAAGTTGGCATCTCATGCAACAATGATGGCAGTAATCTCAAAGAATATAGCAGGAATCTGCCATCTAATGCTCAGCAAGCTAGGAACACTTGGTTATCCTAATTGCTATAAATGGAAAGACCCTCACTATTGTGCTTCTCTGAGAGCTGCATCACACTGGGGCGGGAGGAGGGAGCCCATTTCCATAGAGATGTACCCTGTTTCTATGGAGACTCCAGCTAGGCTTCAAAGGGCTGGTGGGATAGTACCAGTGGATGCTGAAAAGCCCTGGGTCATTCTGAGGAGCCTGCTACTTCAGGGGAGGTGGCAGGGTATCAGCCTATGGGGCCGGGACTAAGCTCTGTGAAGCTGTGTCAGGCCTGATTTCTAAGCAAGGTACTTGGCAATAGAAACCTCAGAAAACGTCCTACCCCCTACCATGCCATGGACCACCAGAGAGCCCAGGTGTGTCTCTGGAAGCCAGGCTTTGGTATGAGCATGGACACCAATGATTGCAGAGTATCAACAATAGGGGACCATAAATCTCTTTCAGGTGAGTGCAGACTGAAAACAGGGACATCTGGAGGGAGATAGACTTCGTTTTAGAAAATCATGAGATCTCTAGGTCTAGAACACGCAGATAGACCCACTCATGGAATTGTGCGTGTGAGTCCAAGGAGCAGAAGTCGAAAACTGTTAAACCTGGTTCCCCAGGTTTTAAACACACCTGTTTAGTTCAAAAGAGTGATCTTAGTACTAAAACAAGATCAAAATGAAGTGGTCTGTATCTGAAGACGTGCTGTGTTGAAGGTGGGAGAAAATCTCTGAAGCCCTCATGGAGAAAGATATGGAGAACTTTAAAGTCCTAGTTGAAGAGAACACGGTAAAGACAACAAATCAGTTTGGGCAGGCTGGCTAGCTGGTGGGATCACTCAGGATAACCAAAATATGTGAGGAATAGCAGATGTAGAGGAGGCTTTAGTGGATTTGATTTGAGTAATGTTGAATGTGAGTTATCTGTGGGATAATCACGTGGTAATACCCTTCACAGACAGCCTAGAACTGCAGGTGTGGATTTGGGAGTCATTGTCTTGAAGGCAACTCTTACAGCAAAGGGTGAATATGAAATCCCCCTGGAGAATAGAGAAAGTAGAGAAGGAAATAGTGAAAGTAGGGATTCTTGTGATACTTGGTGTTCACGAAAATTGTAGTAAAAGTTTATCCAGAAATGACTAAAAACACCGCACTATCTAGGTCAGTTGTAGGTATCGCTTTCTCTAAATAATTTCCCTAAACAAGAGGTTACCTTATTAGCATTGATTTACAATAAATCAACTTTGAAATGGAGCTGGAAGCTACACGTACTTGACATTTCTTACGTTCTCTGTTTTCTCTATCAACTACCTGGATGAACTTCATGTCATTTAGACATCAGTGACATGTACTTTCTTTTAACTCCCCGTATCAAAAAGATCAATATGACAATCTCTTTTATAAGTAGATATCTAGATGTTTTCAGAAAAAGAAATAAAATTCCACATAGAAGGCAGTTCCAGCAGATTTTACTATGGGAAATTGGTACATGGTCTGTGGATGTGTAAAAGGGAAAACTAAACGTAAATGTTCAGCGATTTAAAAATACTATCTCTGAAGTTGTGCGTACTGCTATTGTAAAGGTCTTAAATATAAAGGTCAGTTCAGGAGGGACAATTTCATGGGCCATTAAAAAAATCTCCCAATGTATGTTTATATAATTTTATCTACATATAAGTTTTTCCTTGGTTTTACTGGCTAATTTCTTGTAGGTCACGGGTGTGGGGTAGGGTGAAGGATGATACCCAAACAATTTTCCTTATCCTTTATGCTCTTTATTAATGTAAGGCATTAGATGGAATCATCATCATGGTCACCATTAGAATCCATTATTAACAATCATAACTCATGAATGACACTTTGTGACACAATATGTACTTGCTCCCTAGAATTTATATAATGCAGCATAGGAATTAGATCAACTTAATAGTAAACTCTCTTCTCTGCAATAATAATAACCATAATCATCATAATCATCTAGGGCATATTTCATAGAAAAATAATTTGAGTGTGAGTTTTCTGAGATTGCTTCAATACATATAAATGCCTGACTTTAAAAACCTTGTTTAATGTAGTTTAATAGTGGCATGTTTTCTGTAAAAATTAGATTGAATTTCGGATAATCTATTCTATCAAATCTCAGTGAATTTATTTGAAAAGATGAATTTTTACATACCTGAATCCAATCAGCATTTTTCAAATTGAGTAACGAATAGAGACACACATTAGATAAAAATACCTAACACTTATTAAATGCCTATAAGACTTTTACATGCATTAACATATTTGATTTACACAACAACCTATTAGATAACCTATTATCGCCATTTTACAAAAAAAAAGAATTGAAATTAATGCACAATATATTAATGCAAGTAGGGAAACATCAATGAATCCCTTTAATTTGCATAATGCACCTCAGTCTCCAAACTCTGGTCTCTGCAACGATCCTTCTGCACCCCAGTCTTCAACCTCTGCTCTCTGTAACAGTCCTTATGCAGCTCACTCTCCAACCTATGCTCTCTCTAAGATCTTTCTGCACACCAGTCTACAACATCTGCTCTCTGAAACGATCCTTTAGAACCCCAGTCTCCAAACTCTGCTCCCTGTAACAGTCATTCTGTACAGCAGTCTCCAAACTCTGCTCTCTGTAACAGGCCTTCGGCACCCCAGTCTTATAACTCTGCTCTCTTTAGCAGGCCTTCTGCACCCAAGTCTCCAAAATCTTCTCTCTGCAATGGTCCTTTTGCACCCCAGTATCCAAACTCTGATCTCTGTAACAGTTCTTCTGTACCGCAGTCTCCTACCTCTTCTCTCTGTAACGGTCCTTCTGCACCCCAATTGCCAAACTCTTCTTTCTGTAATAGTCCTTCTGCCCCTCAGACTACAACTTATGCTCTCTGTAACAGTCCATCTGCACCTCAGTCTGAAACCTCTTCTCTCTGCAACGATCCTTCTGTACCCAAGTCTCCGAACTGTGCTATCTGTAACAGTCCTTCTGCACCCCAGTCTCAGACCTCTTCTCTCTGTAAAAGGCCTTCTGCACACCACTCTCCATACTCTTCTCTCTGTAACAGTCCTTCTGCACACCAGGATCGAACATCTGCTCTCTGCAACAGTCCTTATGCACCTCAGTCTGAAAACGCTGCTCTCTGCAACAATCCTTCTGCATCTCAGTCTTAAACCTCTGCTCTTGTAACACTCCTTATGCACCTCTGTCTGCAAAATGCTCTCTGTATGATCGTTCTGCAACCCAGTCTCGAAACTGTGCTATCTGTAACAGTTCTTCTGCACCCCAGTCTCCAACCTCTGCTCTCTGCAACAGTCCTTTTGCACACCAGTCTCCAACATCTACTCTCTATAAGATCCTTCTACACCACAGTCTCCAACCTCTGCTCTCTGTAACAGTCCTTGTGCACCCCAGTCTCCAACCTATGCTCTATGCAACAGTCCTTCTGCACCCAGTTCTCCAACCTCTACGCTCTGTATGATCCTTCTGCACCGCAGTCTCCAAACTCTGCTCTCTGTAACAGTCCTTCTGCACCCTAGTATCCAACCTCTTCTCTCTGCAGCAGTCCTCCTGCAACCCAGTCTCCAACCTCTACTCTCTGTAAGATTCTTCAGAACCGCAGTCTCCAAACTCTGTTCTCTGCAACAGTCCTTCTGCACCCCAGTCTCAAACCTGTGCTCTTTGTAACAGTCCTTCTGTACTGCAGTCTCCAACCTCTGCTCTCTGTAACGATCCTTCTGCACCCCAGTCTCCAACCTCTGCTCTCTGCAACAGTCCTTCTGCACCCCAATCTTCAACCTCTGCTCTCTGCAACATTTTTTCTACACACAGGTCTCCAAACTGTGCTCTGTGTAACTGTCATTCTGCACCCCAGTCTAAAACCTCTGCTCTCTGTAACGATCCTTCTGTACCAGAGTTTCCAATCTCTGCTCTCTGCAGCGATCCTTCTGCACCCCAGTCTCCAACCTGTGGTCTCTGTTAAAGTCTTTCTGACCCCAGCCTCCAACCTCTGCTCTCTGTAAAGATCCTTCTGCACCTCAGTCTCCAACCTCTGCTCTCTGCAACAATCCTTCTGCACCTCAGTTTTCATACTCTACTCTCTGTAACAGTCCTTCTGCACCTCAGTCTCTAAACTCTGCTCTCTGTACCAATTCTTCTGTACCTCAGTCTCCAACCTCTGCTCTATATAAAAGTTCTTCTGCAACTCAGTCTCCAACATCTGCTCTCTGTAAAAGACCGTCTGCACCTCAGTCTCCAGACTCTGCTCTTTGTAACAGTTCTTCTGCACCCCAGTCTCGAACCTCTGCTTTCTGTAACAGTCCTTCTGCACCCGAGTCTCCAAACTCTGCTCTCTGTAACAATCCTTCTGCACCCCAGTCTCCAACCTCGGCTCTCTGTACAGTTCTTCTGCACCACAGTCTCCAAACTCTGCTCTCTGTATCAATCCTTCTGCACCTCTGTCTCCAACTTCTGCTCTCTATTACAGTCCTACTGCACCCCTGTCTTCGACATCTGCTCTCTGCAACGGTCCTTCTGCACCCAAGACTCCAAACTCTGCTCTCTGTAACAGTCCTTCTGTACTGCAGTCTCCAACCTCTTCTCTCTATAACGGTCCTTCTTCACACCAATTACCAACCTATACTTTCTAAAAAAGTCCTTCTGCACCTCAGACTCCAACCAATGCACTCTGTAACAGTCCTTTTGTACCTCGGTCTCCAAAATCTGCTCTCTGTAAGATCCTGCTGCAACCCATTCTTAAAACTCTGCTCTCTGTAACAGGCCTTCTGCACCCCAGTCTTCAACCTCTGTGTAACAGGCCTTCTGCACCCCAGTCTCCAACCTGTGCTCTCTTCAACGATCCTTCAGCACCCCAAGATCCAATATCTGCTCTGTGCAACAGTTCTTCTGCACCTCAGTCTGGAAACTCTGCTCTCTGCACCAATCGTTCTGCACCCCAGTTTCCAAACTTTGCTCTCTGTAACAAAACTTCTGAACCTCAGACTCCATAATGCTCTCTATAAGATCTTTCTGCAACCCAGTCTTGAAACTGTGCTATATGTAACAGTGCTTCTGCACCCCAGGCTCAAAACTCTGCTCTCTGTAACAGACCATCTGCACCCCACTCTTCAAACTCTGCACTCTGTAACAGGCTTTCTGCAACCCAGTCTCAAACCTCTTCTGTCTGCAACGATTCTTCTTCACCTCATTCTCCATTCTCTGCTCTCTGCAACAGTCGTTCTGCACCCAAGTCTCCAACCTCTGCTCTCTGTAAAAATCCTTCTGCACCTCAGTCTCCAAACTCTGCTCTCTGCAACGGTTCTTCTTCACCCCAGTCACCAACATCTGTTCTCTGCATCAGTCCTTCTGTACCTAAGTATCCAACCTCTGCTCTCTGTAACGGTCCTTCTGCACCCCAGTCTCCAATGTCAGCTTTCTGTTTCAGTTCTTCTTCACCCCAGACTCCAACCTCGGCTCTCAGTAACAGTCCTTCTGCACCCCAGTCTCAAACTTCTGCTCTCTGCATTTTTTCTGCACCCCAGTCTCCATCTGTGCTTTTTGTAACTGTGTTTCTGTAACATCTGTGCTCTCTGTAACATTTCTTCTCCACCCCAGTCTCCATCTGTGCTCTCTGTAACTGTCCTTCTGCACCGCAGTCTCCAACCTCTGCTCTCTGTAATGATCTTTCTGCATCACAGTCTGAAACCTCTGCTCTCTGCAACGATCCTTCTGCCCCTCAGTCTCCAACCTCTGCTCCCTGCAATGATCCTTCTGCACCCCAGTCTCCAAACTCTGTTCTCTGTAGGAGTCCTTCTGCACTTCAGTCTCAAACCTCTGCTCTCTACAACAATCCTTCTGCACCTCAGTCTCCAAACTCTGCTCTCTGTAACAGTCCTACTGCACTTCAGTATCCAATCACTGCTCTCTGTATAAGTCCTTCTGCACCTCAGTCTCCAAACTTTGCTCTCTGTAATAGTCCTTCTGCATCCCATCTCGAACCTCTGCTCTCTGTAACAATCTTTCTGCATCTCAGTTTCCAACCTCTGCTCCCTGTACAAGGTCTTCTGCACCCCAGTCTTCAAAATCTGCTCTCTGTAACAGGTTTTCTGAACCCCAGTCTCCAACTTCTTCTCTCTATATCGGTCCTTCTGCACGCCAATTGCCAACCTCTGCTTTCTGTAACAGTCCTTCTGCACCTAAGATTTCAACGTCTGCTCGCTGTAACAGTCCTTCTAAGCCTCAGTTTGAAAACTCTGCTATCTGCAACGATAATTCTGCACCCTAGTCTCCAAATTGTGCTCTCTGTAACAATCCTTCTGCACCCAGTCTCCAACCTCTGCTCTCTGTACAAGGTCTTCTGCACCCCAGTCTCCAAACTGAGCTCTCTCTAACAGGTTTTCTGCACCCCAGTCTCCAAACTTTTCTCTCTGTAACATTCCTTCTGAACCCCAGTATCCAAACTCTGCTCTCTGTAAAAGTCCTTCTGCACCTCGGTCTCCAACCTTTTCTCTTTGTAATGGTCCTCTGCACCCCAGTATTCAACCTCTGCTCTCTGTAACAATCCTTTTGCACCCCAGTCTCCAATCTCTGCTCTCTGTAACACGCCTTCTGCACCCCAGTCTTCAACCTCTGCTCTCTGTAACAGGCCTTCTGCACTCCAGTCTCCAACCTGTGCTCTCTGCAACAATCCTTCAGCACCCCCGGATCCAATATCTGCTCTCTGAAACAGTCCTTCTCCAACTCAGACTCCAACCTCTGCTCTCTGTAACAGTCCTTCTAAGCCTCAGTCTGAAACCTCTGATCTCTACAATGATCCTTCTGCACCCCAGTCTCCAAACTGAGCTATCTGTAACAATCCTTCTGCACACAAGTCTTCAACCTCTTCTCTCTACCAGGTCTTCTGCACCCCAGTCTCCAAACTCTGCTCTCTGTAATAGGCCTAATGCACCCCAGTCTCCAACCTCTTCTCTCTGCAAAGATCCTTCTGCACCTCAGTCTCCAACCTCTGCTCTCTGAAACAGCCCTTCTGTACCCCAGTCCCCGACCTCTGCTGTCTGTAAGATCCTTCTTCACAACTGGTTTCCAAACTTTGCTCTCTATAACAGTCCTTCTGCACCTCAGTCTCCAACCTGTGCTCTCTGTAACGGTCCTACTGAACCCCAGAATCCAACCTCTGTTCTCTGCAACAGTCCTTCTGCACCCCAGTTTTAAAACACTTTTTTTTCCATATCAGTTATTCTGCACCCCAGTCTCCAAACCCTGCTCTCTGTAACACTCCTTCTGCACCCCAGATTCCAACCTCTGCTCTCTGCAAAAGTACTTCTGCTCCTCAGTCTCCACCTTCTGCTCTCTGCAACATTCCTTCTGCACCCCAGTATCCTAGCTCTGCTTTCTAACAATCCTTCTGCACCTCAGTTTCCAAACTCTGCTCTTTGCAACGGTCCTTCTTCACCTTAGTCTCCAACCTCTGTTCCCTGCGTCAGTCCTTCTGCCCCACAGTCTCCAACATCTTCTCTATGCAATGATTCTTCTGCACCTCACTCTCAAACCTCTGCCTTCTGCTACAGTCTTTCTGCACCCCAATCTCCAACCTCTGCTCTCTGTAATATCCTTCTTCACCCCGGTTTCCAACCTTTACCCTCTATAACAGTCCTTCTGCACCTCAGTCTTCAAACTCTGCTCTCTGCAACGGTCCTACTGAACCCCAGAATCCAACCTCTGTTCTCTGCAACAGTCCTTGTGCACCCCAGTTTGAAAACACTTTTTTCCATATCAGTTATTCTGCACCCCAGTCTCCAACGTCTGCTTTCTGTATCAGTTCTTCTGCACCCCAGTTTCCAAACTCTGCTCTCTGCAAAAGTCCTTCTGCACCACAGTCTCCACCTTCTGCTTTCTGCAACATTCCTTCAGCACCCCAGTATCCTAGATCTGCTTTCTAACATTTCTTCTAAACCCCAGTCTCGATCTGTGCTCTCTGTAACTGTCCTTCTGCACCCGAGTCTTCATCCTCTGCTCTCTGTAAAGATCGTTCTGCACCACAGTCTGAAACCTCTGCTCTCTGCAAGGATCCTTCTGCACCTCAGTCTCCAAACTCTGCTCTCTGCTATGATCCTTCTACACACCAGTCTCCAACTTCTGCTCTCTGTATCAGGCCTGCTGCACCCCAGTCTCCATCCTCTTATCTCTGCAACGACCCTCTGCACCTCAGTCTCCAAACTCTGCGCTCTGAAACATTTCTTCTGCATCCAAGTCTCCAAACACTTTTCTTTGCAATAGTCCTTTTGCACCCTAGTCTGCAAACTCTGCTCTCTGTAACAGTCCTTCTGTACCGCAGTCTCCAAACTCTGCTCTCAGTTAGGGTCCTTCTGCACCCCAGTCTCCAACCTCTGCTCTTTTTGCACCTCAGTCTACTACATCTACTATCTGTAACAGTCCTTCTGCACCTCAGTCTCCAATCCCTTCTCTGTGTAAGATCCTTCTGAAAACCAGTCTCCAAACTCTGCTTTCTGTAATAGTCCTTCTGCACCCCAGTCTCCCAACTCTGATCTGTGTAACAGGCCGTTTGCAACCAAGACTCCAACCTCTTCTATCTGTAACATTTCTTCGACACCCCAGTCTCCACACTCTGCTCTCTGCAACGATCCTTCTGCACCCAAGGCTCAAAACTCTGCTCTCTGCAATAGTCCTTCTGCACCCCAGTTTCCAAACTCTTCTCTTTGTAAGATCCTTCTGCACCCCAGTGTCCAAACTCTTCTCTCTGTAACATTCCTTCTGCACCCCAGTCTCCAAATTCTGCTCTCTGCAATGGTCCCTCTGCACAGAAGTCTCCAGTCTCTGTTCTCCACAACAGTTCTTCTGTACCACAGTCTTTAACCTCTATTCTCTTTAAGGGTTCTTCTTCACTCCAATCCTCAACTTCTGCTTTCTGTATCAGTCCTTCTGCAACACAGTCTCCAAACTCTGCTCTCTGTAAAAGTCCTTCTGCACCTCACTGTGAAACTTCTGCTCTCTGTAACAGACCTTCTGCACCCCAGTCTTCATCCTTGCTCTTTGCAACAGTCCTTCTGCACCCCAGTCTCCAAACTCTCATCTGTGTAACAGCCCGTTTGCACCCAAATCTCCAACCTCTTCTCTCTGTAACAGTTCTTCTGCACCCCAGTCTCCAAAATCTGCTCTATTCCACAGTCCTCTCGACCCCAATCTCCAACCTCTGCTCTCTTTAACAGTCCTTTTGTAGGGCAGTCTCCAAACTCTGCTCACTGTAAGGATCCTTCTGCTCCCCAGTCTCCAAACTCTGCTTTCTGTATCAGTTTTTCTTAACCCCAGTCTCCAAACTCTGATTTCTGCAACTTTCTTTCTGCACTTCAGACTCCAACTTTTCTCTCCACAACAGTCTTTCTGTGTCCCAAACTCCAACTTCTTCTCTCTTCAACAGTCCTTCTGCACCTAAGTGTCTAACCTCTGCTCTCTGTAAGATCATTCTGAAACCCTGTCTCCAACCTCTGCTTTCTGCAATGGTCCTTCTGCACCTGAGTCTCCAACCTCTGTTATCTACAACAGTCCTTTTGCACCTCACTCTGCAAACTCTGCTGTCTGCAACAGTCTTTCTGCACCCCGGTTTCTAAACTCTGCTCTCTGTAACAGACTTTCTGCACCTAAAACTCAAACCTCTGCTCTCTGCAACAGTCCTTCTGTGTCACAATATCCAACCTCTGCTCTCTGCAACAGTCCTTCTGAAGCTCAGTGTCCGAATTCTTCTCTCTGTAAGATCCTTCTGAAACCCAGTCTCCAACCTCTGCTTTCTGCAATGGTCCTTCTGCACCCCAGTCTCCAACCTCTGTACTCTACAACACTTATTCTGTACCCCAGTCTCCAACCTCTGCTACCTGTAACAGTCCTTCTGTACCGCAGTCTCAAACCTCTGTTCTCTGTAAGGTTTCTTCTGCACCCCAGTCAACAACCTCTGCTTTCTGTATCAGTAATTCTGCACCACATTCTCCAAAATCTGCTCTCTGTAACAGTCCTTCTGCACCTAAGTCTGCAACCTCTGCTCTCTGCAATAGTCCTTCTTCACCCCAGTCTCCAATCTCTTTTCTGCAACAGTCCTTCTGCACGCCAGTCTCCAACATCTGCTCTCTGCAACTGTCCTTCTCCACCCTAGTCTTCAACCTCACCTCTCTGCAACAATCCTTCTGCACCCAGGCCACCAACGTCTGCTTTCTGTATAAGTCCTTCTGCACCCCAGTCTCTAACCTCTGCTCTCTGTACCAGCCCTTCTGCACCTCAGTCTCCAACCTCTACTTTCTGCAGCAGTCCTTCTCTACTGCAGTCTCCAACCTCTTCTCTCGCCAACAGTCCTTCTGGACGCCAATATCCAACCTCTATTCTCTACAACAGTCCTTCTACACCCCAGTCTCTAACCTCTGCTATCTGTAACGTGCCTTCTGCACCCCAGGCTAAAACCTCTGCTCTTTGTAACAGTCCTTGTGCACCTCAGTCTGAAAACTCTGCTCACTGCAACGAACATTCTACACCTCAGTCTCCAACCTCTGCTCTCTGTAACAGTCCTTCTGTACCTCAATCTACATCCTCGACTCTCTGTAAGATCCTTTTGAAACCCAGTCTTTAATCTCTGCTCTCTGTAACTTACCTTCTGCACCCCAGTCTCCAAGCACTGCTCTCTGTAACAGGCCTTCTGCACCCCAATCTCCAACCTCTGCTGTCAGTAACAGGACTTTTGACCCCAGTATCCAAACACTTCTTTCTTCAACGATTCTTCTGCACCCCAGGCTCCAACTTCTGCTCTCTGCAAATGTCCTTCTGCACCCCAGTCTCCAAACTTTGCTGTCTGTCACATCCTTCTGCACACCTGTCCCAAACCTCAGCTCTCTATAACAGTCCTTCTGTAAAGCAGTCTCAGACCTCTGGTCTCTGTCAGGGTCCTTCGGCACCTCAGTCTCCATCCTCTGCTCTCTGCATCACTCAAACTTCACCCCAAACTCCAAACGTTGCTCTCTGCAACAGTTTTTTTGCACCTCAGTCTCCAACCTGTGCTCTCTGTAATAGTCCTACTGCACCCCAGTCTTCAACCTGTGCTCTCTGTAAAAGTCATTCTTCACCATAATCTCCAAACTCTGCTCTCTTTAACGATCCTTCTGCGCCCCAGTCTCCAACCTTTTCTGTCTGCAACGATCTTTCTGCAACCCTGCCTCCAACCTCTACTCTCTCTAACTATCCTTCTGCACCCCAGTCTCCAACCACTGCTCTCTGCAATGATCTTTCTGCACTTCAGTCTCCAACCTCTGCTCTCTTTAACTATCCTTCTGCACCCCAGTCTTTAACCTCTGCTCTATGCAACAGTCCTTCTGCACCAAAGTTTCCAACATCTGCTTCTGCAAAATTTCTTCAACACCCCAGTCTTCAACTTCTGCTCTCTGCAACAGTCCTTCTAAACCCCAGTCTCCATACTCTGCTCGCCCCAACGAACCTTCTGCACCCCAGTCTCCAATCTCTGTTCTCTGCAACAGTTATTCTGCACCCCAGTCTCCAACCTCTGCTCTCTGTAACAGTTTTTCTGTACCGCACTCTCCAACCTTTGTTCTTTGTCAGGGTCCTTATACACCCCAGTATCCAATCTCTGCTTTCTGTATCCGTCATTTTCCATCACAGTCTCCAAACTCTTCCCGCTGTAACAGTCCTTCTGCAACTCAGTCTACAAACTCTGCTCTCTGCAACAGTACTTCTACATTCCAGTCTCCATCCTAAGCTCTCTCCAACAGTCCTTTTTCACCACAGACTCCAACATTTGCTCTCTAAAACAGTTCTTTTCCTCCCCAGTCTCCAACCTCTGCTCTCTTTAAAAGTCCTTCTGTACTGCAGTCTCAAACCTCTGCTCTCTGTAAGGGTCCCTCTTCACCCGAGTCTCCAACCTCTGCTTTGTGTATCAGTTCTTCTGCACCCAAGTCTCCAACAGCTGCTCTCTGTATCGATCCTTCTGCACCTCAGTCTCCAAGTCTGCTCTCTTCAACAGTCTTTCTGCACCTCAGTCTCCAACCTCTTCTCTCTGTAACAGTGCTTCTGTCCTCAGTCTCCAACATCTGCTCTCTGTAAGATCCTTCTGAAACCCAGTCTGTAAACTCTGACCTCTGTAACAGTCCTTCTGCATCCGTTCTCCAAACTCTGTTCTCTGTAACAGTCCTCGTGTAGTGCAGTCTCCAAAATATGCTCTCTGTAACGGTCCTTCTGCATCCCAGTATCCAACCTCTGCTCTCTGTAACAGTCTTTCTTCATCTCAGTCTCCAAACTCTGCTCTCTGCCACAGTCCTCCTGTACCAAAGTCTCAAACCGCTACTCCCTGGAACACTCCTTCTGCACCTCAGTCTCTAACCTCTGCTCTCTGTAACAGTCCTTCTGTACGGCAGTCTCAAAACTCTGCTCTCAGTAACGGTCCTTCTGCACCCCAGTCTCCAACATCTGCTTTTTGTATCAGTTCTTTTGCACCCCATTCTGCAACCTCTGCTCTCAGTAACAGTCCTTCTGCACCCCAGTCTCCACCGTCTGCTCTCTGCATCATTTCTTCTTCACCCCAGTTTCCAGCTGTGCTGTCTGTAACTGTCCTTCTGCACCACAGTCTCCACCCTCTGATGTTTGTAACAATCTTTCTGGACCTCAGTCTCCAAACTCTGCTCTCTACAACAGTCCTTCTGCTCCTAAGTCTCCAACCTCTACTCTCTGTAAAAGTCCTTCTGCACCTCAGTCTCCAACATTTGCTCTTTGTTAGATTATTCTGCAAACCAGGCTCCAAACTCTGCCCTCTGTAACTGGCCTTCTGTACCACTTCTCCAAATTCTGTTCTCTGTAACAGTCCTTTTGCACCCCAGTCTCAATACTCTGCTCTCTACACGATCCTTCTGCACCCCAATATCCAACCTCTTCTCTCTGCAAAAGTCCTTTTTCACCCCAGTCTCCAAACTCTGCTCTTTGTAACAGTCCTCCTGTAGTGCAGTCTTCAAAATCTTCTCTCTGTAACGGTCCTTCTGCACGGCAGTCTCTAACTTCTGCCCTCTGTAACAGTCCTTCTGCACCTCAGTCTCCAAACTCTACTCTCTGCAACAGTCCTCCTGCACTGCAGTCTGATAACTCTGTTTTCTGCAACGATCCTTCTGTACCCCAGTCTCCAACCTCTGCTCTCTGTAACAGTCCTGCTATACCTCAATCTCCAACCTCTGCTCTCTGTAAGATCCTTCAGTAAACCAGTCTCCAAACTCTGAGCTCTATAACAGTCCTTCTGCACCTCAGTCTCTAATTTTGCTCTCTGTAAGATCCTTCTGCACCCCTGTCTCCAAGCTCTGCTCTCTGCAACAGTCCTTCTGCACGACAGTCTCCAAACTCTGCTCTGTGCAGCAGTCCTTCTGCAACCCAGTCTCCAACCTCTGCTCTCTGCAACAGTTCTTCTGCACCACAGTCTCCAAACTCTGCTCTCTGTAGCATTTCATCTGCACCTCAGTCTCCAAACTCTGTGCTGTGCAAGGGTACTTCTTCACCTCATCTTCAAACTCTACTCTCTTGAACAGTCTTTCTGCACTTCACTCTCCAACCTCTGCTCTCTGTAGCATTCTTCTAAAACCAGGTCTCCAAACTCTACTCTCTCTAACAGTCTTTCTGCACACCAGTCTCAAAACTCTGCTCTCTGCAATGATCCTTCTTAACCCCAGTATGCAACGTCTGCTCTTTGCAACAGTCTTCTGCTTTCTCTATCAGTCCTTCTGCACCCCAGTCTCTAACCTGTGATCTCAATAACACTCCTGCATCTCAGTCTCCAACCTCTGCTCTCTATAAAAGTCCTTCTGCACCCCAGTCTCCAACCTCTGCTCTCTACAACAGACCTTCTACACCCCAGTCTCCAAACTCTGCTTTCCGTATCAGTCTGTCTGAACCCCAGTCTTCAACTTCTGTTCTCTATCGATCCTTCTGAACCTCAGTCTCCAACCTGTGCTCTATGTAAGAGTCATTCTGCACCCCAGTCTCTAACCTCTGCTCTCAGTAACAGTCCTATACGGCAGTCTCCAACTTCTGCTCTCTGTAACGGTCCTTCTGCACCCCAATTTCCAAACTCTGCTTCCTGTAACAATCCTTCTGCACTTGAGTCTCTAAACTCTGCTTTCTGTAAAAGTCTTTCTACACCTCAGTCTCCAACCTCTGCTCTCTGTAACAGTTTTTTTGAACCTCAGTCTGAAACCTCTTATCTCTGCAAGGTCCTTCTGAACCCCAGTCTCCAATATCTGCTCTCTGTAACAGTCCTTCTGTACTGCAGTCACCAAACTCTGCTCTCTGTAAGATCCTTCAGCAATTCAGTCTCCAAATACTGCTTTCTGTATCAGACCTTCTAAACCACAGTCTCCAACCTCTGCTCTCTGTATCTATCCTTCTGAACCTCAGTCTCCAACCTATGCTATCTGTAACAGTCCTTGTGCACCCAAGTGACCCACCTCTGCTCCCTTTAACAGTCCTTCTATACCACAGTCTCCAAACTCTGGTCTCTGTAACAGTCCTTCTGCACCCCAATTTCCAACCTCTGCTTTCTGTAACAGTCCTTCGGCACCTAAGTCTCCAAACTCTGCTCTTTGTAACAGTCATTCTACAACTCAGTCTTCAACCTCTGCTCTCTGTAAAAGTACTTCTGCAACTGAGTCTGAAACCTCTGCTCTCCACGATCCTTCTGCACCCCAGTCTCCAACCTCTTCTCTCTGCAACGATTCTTCTCCATCCCAGTGTCCAACATCTGCTCTCTGCAACAGACCTTGTGCACCCCAGTCTCCAAACTCTGCTCTCTCTAAGATCCATCTAAATCCCAGTCTCCATCCTCTGCTCTCTGTAAGAGTCCTTCTGCACAACAGTCTCCAAATTCTGCTTTCTGTATCTGTCCTTCTGCACCTCAGTCTCCAAACTCTGCTCTCTCTAACAGTCCATCAGCACCCCAGTCTCTAAAATATGCTCTCTGCAACAGTCTTTCTACACCCCAGTCATCAACATCTGCTCCCTGCAACAGTCCTTCTGCACCCCAGTCTCCAACCTCTGCTCTCTGCAACGATATTTCTGGACCCCAGTCTCCAACGTCTGCTCTCTGCAACAATACTTGTGCACCATAGTCTCCAACCTCTGCTATGTGTAAGATACTTCTGCACTCCAGCTTTCAAACTCTGCTCTGTGTAACATTTCTTCTCCACCGCAGTCTCCAAACTCTGTCCTCTGCAACAGTCCTTCTGCTCTCCAGTCTCCGAGATCTGCTCTCTGTAACAGTCATACTGTACCAAAGTCTCCAACCTCTTCTCTCTGTAACGGTCCTTCTACACCCCAATTTCCAACCTCCGCTTTCTGTAACAGGCCTTCTGCACCTCAGTTTCCAAACTCTGCTCTCTGGAACAGTCCTTCTGAACACCCGTCTCCAAACTCTGCTCTGTGTATCTGTCCTTCTGCACCTCAGTCTCCAACCTCTGCTCTCTCTAAGACCCTTCTGCAACCCAGTCTCCAAACTCTGCTCTCTGTAACAGTCCTTCTCCACCTCAGTCCCCAATATCTGCTCTCTGTAAGAGTCTTTCTTCACCACAGTCTAAAACATCTGCACTCTATAATAGTCCTTCTGCACCTCAGTCTTAAAAATCTGCTCTCTGTTACAGTCCTTCTATACCGAAGTTTCCAACCTCTGCTCTTGGTATTGGTTCTTCTGCACCCCAATTCGCAACCTATGCTCTGTAGCAGTCCTTCTGCACCTCAGTCTCCAAACTCTGCTCTCTGTAATAGTCCTTCGGCACCTCAGTCTCCAACCTTTGCTCTCTGTAACAGTCTTTATGCACCTCAGTATCCAACCTCTGTTCTCTGTAACAGTCCTTCTGCATCTCAGTATGAAACTTCTGGTCTTTGCACGATCCTTCTGCACCCCAGTCTCAAATCACTACTCTTTGTAACAGTCCTCCTGCACCTCAGTCTTTAACCTCTGCTCTCTGTAAGATTTTTCTGCAACCAAGTTTTTAAACTCTGCACTCTGTCTCAGTCCTTCTGCACAACAGTCTCCTACCTCTGATCTCTGTAACAGTAACTCTGAAACACAGTCTCTAACCTCGGCTCACTGTAACAGGCCTTCTGCACCCCAGTCTCCAACCTCTTTTCTCTGCAACGATTCTTCTCAACACCAGTCGCCAACCTCTGCTCTCTGCAACAGTCCTTTTGCACCACAGTCTCCAACCTCTGCTCTCTGTAAGAATCATCTGCATCCCAGTCTTCAACCTCTGCTCTCTGCAACATTCCTTCTGAACCACAGTCTCAGAAGTCTCCTCTATGCAACAATCCTTCTGGACCCCAGTCTCCAATGTCTGATCTCTGCAACAGTCCTTCTTCAACACAGTCTCCAACCTCTGATCTCTGTAAGATCTTTCTGCACTCCAGTTTCCAAACTCTGCTCGCTCTAACATTCCTTCTCCACTCCAGGCTCCAACCTCTGCTTTCTGCAAGTGTCCTCGGAAACCCCAGGCTCCATCATCTGTCCTCTGCAACAGTCCTTCTGCTCCCCAGTCTCTAATATCTGCTCTCTGTAACAGTCCTTAAGTAATGCCGTCTCCAACCTCTGCTCTCTGTAAAGGTCCTTCTGCACCCCATTCTCCAAACTCTGCTTTCTCTATCAGTCTTTCTGAACCCCAGTCTTTAACCTCTCCTCTTCTTCTACACCTCAGTCTCCAACCTCTGATCTCTGTAACAGTCCTTCTGAACTTCAGTCTGAATCCTCTGCTCTCCAAGATCCTTCTGCACCTCAGTCTGCAAACTGTGCTCTCTGTAACAGTCCTTCTGGACCCCAGTCTACAATCTCTGCTCTCTGTAACAGTCCTTCTACACTGCAGTCTACAAACTTTGCTCTCTGTAACGGTCCTTCTGCACCCCAATTTCCAACCTCTGCTTTCTGTAACAGTCCTTCTGAACCTCACTCTCCTAACTCTTCTCTCTGTAACAGTGTTTCTGCACCTCAGTCTGAAACCTCTGCTCTCCAAGATCCTTCTGCAACCTAGTCTCCAACCACTGCTCTCTGTAACAGTCCACCTGATCCTCAGTCTCCAAACTCTGCTCACCAGAAGATTCTTCAGGAACCCAGTCTCTAAACTCTGCTCTCTGTAACAGTCCTTCAGCAGCACAGTCTCAAACCTCTTTTCTCTGTAACAGTTCTTCTGCACCTCAGTCTCCAAACTCTGCTCTCTGCAACAGTCCTTCATCACCCCAGTCTGCAACCTCTGCTCTCTGCACCAGTCCGTCTGCACCCTAGTTACCAACATCTGATCTCTTCAACAGTACTTCTGAACCCCAGTCTCCAAACTCTGCTCTCTGTGAGAATCCTACTGCATATCAATCTCCAACTTCTGCTTTCTATAAGATCCTTCTGCACCCCAGTTTCCAAACTCTGCTCTCTGTAAAATTACTTCTAAACCCTAGTCTCCAACCTCTGCTTTCTGCAACAGTCCATCTGCACCCAGTCTCCAACCTCTGTCCTCTGCAACAGTCCTTCTGCTCTCCAATATCCAAACTCTGGTCTCTGGAACAGTCCTTCTGTACCGAAGTCTCATAACTCTGCTCTTTGTAAAGGTCCTTTTGCACCCCAGTCTCCAACCTCTGCTTTCTTTATCTGTCCTTCTTCACAACAGTCTCCAACCTATGCTCTCTGTAACAGTCCTTCTGCACCTCAGTCTCCAATCTCTGCTCTTTGCAAAAGTCCTTCTGCACCCCATTCTCCATCCTCTGCTCTTTGAAACAGTCCTTCTAAACAACAGTCTCCAACATCTACTCTCTGCAACAGTCTTTCTGTAACCTATTCTCCAAACTCTGCTCTCTACAACAGTTTTTCTGCACCTCAGTCTCCAACCTCTGGTCCCTGTAAGATCCTTCTGAAACCCAGACTCAAAACTCTGCTCTCTGTAACAGTCCTTCTGCAAAACAGTCTCTAAACTCTGCTCTCTGTAACAGGCCTTCTGCAAGCCAGTTTCCAACCTCTGCTCTCTGTAGCGGTCCTTCTGCACCCCAGTCTACAACATCTGCTCTCTGCAACAGTCCTTCTGCATCTTAGTCTGAAAAATCTGCTCTCTACAACAATCCTTTGAACCTCAATCTCCAAACTCTGCTCTATGAGAGATCCTTCTGCAACACAGTTTTTAAAATCTGCTCCCTGTAACACTCCTTCTGCACCTCAGTCTCCAACCTCTGCTCTCTGTAACAGTCCTTCTGCATATCAGTCTGAAACCTCTGCTCTCTGCATGATCCTTCTGAAGCCAGTCTTCAACCACTGCTCTCTGTAACAGTCCTTCTGCACCTCAGTCTCCAAACTCTGATCTCTGGAAGATCCTTCTGCCACCCAGTCTACTAACTCTGCTCTCTATAACAGTCTTTCTGCACCCCATTCTTCAAAATCTTGTCTCTTTAACAGGCCTTCTGAATCCCAGTCTCAAAACTCTTCTCTCTGCAATGATCATTCTACATCCCTGTCTCCAACCTCTGCTCTCTGCAACAGTCTTTCTGCACCCTAGTCTCCAAACTCTACTCTCTGTAAGATCCTTCTGCACCCCAGTTTTCAACCTCTACTCTATGTAACAGTAATTCTGAACAGCAGTCTCAAAAATCTGCTCTTTGTAACAGTCCTTCTGCACACCAGTCTCCAACCTCTGTTTTCTGAAACAGTCCTTCTGCACCACAGTCTGAAAACTCTGCTCTCTGTAACAGTCCTGCTGTACTGCAGTCTCCAAACTCTGCTCTCTGTATCAGTCCTTCTTCTCCCCAGTCTCCAACCTCTGCTCTCTATAACAGTCCTTCTACACCTCAGTCTTCAACCTCTGCTCTCTGCAACGGTCCATCTGAACCTCAGTCACAAAACTCTTCTCTCTGTAACAGTCCTTCTGAACCCAAGGCACCAACATCTGCTCTCTGAAACAGTCCTTTGGCACCCCCAGTCTCCACCCTCTGCTCTCTGTAATGATCCTTTTCACCCAAGTCTCCAAACTCTGTTCTCTTCAACAGTCCTTCTAAACATCATTTTGAAAACTCTGCTCTCTGCAACGATCTTTCTGGACCCCAGTCTCTGCTCTCTGTAACAGTCCTTCGGCACTTCAATCAACAACCTCTGCTCTCTGTAAGATCCTTCCTCCACCCACTATCCAAACTCTGCTCTATGTTACAGGCCATCTGCACCCCAGTCTCCACACTCTGCTCTCTGTAACAGGCCTCCTGCACCTCAGTCTCAAACCTCTTCTCTCTGCAACAATCCTTCTGCACCACAGTCTCAAACCTCTGCTCTCTGCAACAGTCCTATTGCACCGCAGTCTAAAACATCTGCTCTCTGTAATATTTTTCTGCACACCTGTCTCCAACCTCTGCTCTCTTTAACAGTCCTTCTATTCCGCAGTCTCCAACCTCATTACTCTATAACGGTCCTTCTGCACCCCAGTCTCCAAACTCTGCTTTCTGTATCCATCGTTCTGCACCCCAGGCTTCTACCTCTGCTCTCAGTAACAGTCCTTCTGCATCCCAGTCTCCAACCTCTGCTCTCTGCAACAGTACTTTTGCACGCCTTCTCCCAACTTTCCTCTTTGTAACAGGCCTTCTGCACCCCAGTCTCTAAAGTCTGTTCGCTATAACAATCCTTCTGCACCCGTCTCCAACATCTGCTCTCTGTAACAGTCCTGCTGCACCTCGGTCTACAAACTCTGCTCTCTGTAAGATCCTTCTGCAACCTTGTCTAAAAACTCGGCTTTCTGTAACAGTCCTTCTGCATCTCAGTCTCCAACCTCTGTTCTTTGCAACACTCCTTCTGCACCCCAGTCACCACCCTCTTCTCTCTGTAACAGTTTTTCTGCACCCCAGTCTTCAAACTCTGTTCTGTGTAACTGTCCTTCTCCACCTCAGTCTTCAACCTCTGCTCTCTGCAAGAGTCCTTCTGCACCCCAGTCTCAAAAATCTGCTCTCTTAACAGTCCTTCTGCACCCCAGTCTTCAACCTCTGCTCTCTGAAATATCCTTCTGACCCCAGTTTCCAAACTCTGCTCTCTGTAATATTCCTTCTCCATGCCAGTCTCCCACCTCTGCTTTCTGCAACGGTCCTGCTGCACCCCAGTCTCCAACCTCTGCTCTCTGTAACATTCCTGATGCACCTACGTCAACAATCTCTGCTCTCTCTAAGATCCTTCTGCAACCTTGACTAAAATCTCTGCTCTCTGAAAAAGTTATTCTGCACCCCAGATTCCAACCTCTGCTGTCTGTAACAGGCCTTGTGCACCTCAATCTCCAACCTCTACTCTCTGTAACAGTCTTTTTGCACCTCAGTATCCAACCACTGCTCTCCTCAACATTCCGTCTGCACCCTTGTCTGCAACCTCTCTGTAAAATCCTTCTGAATCCCAGTTTTCAAACTCTGCCCTCTGTAACATTCCTTTTCCACCACAGTCTCCAACCCTGAATTTCACACCGGTCCTGCGGCACCCCAGTCTCCAAACTCTGTTCTCTGAAACAGTTCTTCTGCTCCCCAGTCTCCAACATCTGCTCTCTGTAACATTCTTTCTGTACCGCAGTCTTCAACCTCTGCTTTCTGTAACAGTCCTTCTGCACCCCAGTCTCAAACCTCTGCTTTCTGTATCAGTCCTTCTGCACCACTGTTTCCAACCTCTGCTCTCTGCATCCTTACTTCTGCACCCCATTCTCTAAACTCTGCTCTCTACTACAGTTCTTCTGAACCACAGTCTACAAGATCTGCTCTCTGCAACAGTCCTTCTGTACCCTAGTCTCCAAACTCTGCTCTGTGTAACATTCCTTCTGTACTGCAGCCTCCCACCTCTGCTCTCTGTAACGGTTCTTCTGCACCCCAGTCTTCAACCTCTGCTTTTTTTATTAGTAATTCTGCACCCCAGTCTCCAACATTTGCTCTCTGTAACATTCTTTCTGCAACTCAGTCTCCAACTTCTGTGATCTGCGACAGTTCTTCTGCACCAGAGTCTCCAAACTCTGCTCTATGCAACAGTTCTTCTGCACGCCAGTCTCCAACATCTGCACTCTGAAACAATTCTTCACCACTCCAGTGTCAGACCTCTTCTCTCTGCTACAGTCCTCCTGTATTGCAGTCTCCAAACTCTTCTCTCTGTAATGATCCTTCAGCACCCCAGTCTCCAACCTCTGCTTTCTGTATCAGTCTTCTGCACCCCAGTCTCCAACATCTGCTATCTGCAACAGTCCTTCTGCACATAAGTGTCCAACACCTGCTCCCTGCAACAGTCCTTCTTCACCCCAGTCTCCAAAATCTGCTCTGTGTAACAGTCCTTCTGAACCCCAGTGTCCAACCTCTGCTCTCTGCAATGATCCTTCTGGATCCCAGTCTCCAACATCTGCTCTCTGCAACAGTCCTTCTGCACAAAAGTCTCCAACATCTGCTCTCTGCAACAGTCTTTCTCCCGCCTCAGTCTGGAAACTCTGCTGTCTGCAACGATCCTTCTGCACCCCAGTCTCCAACCTCTGCTCTCTGTAACAGTTATTCCACCCCCCATATTCCAAACTCTGCTCTCTGTAACTGGCCTTTGCACCCCAATCTCCAACCTCTACTCTTTGTAACAGTCTTTTTGCACCTCAGTTTCCATCTTCTGCTCTCTGCAACGATCCTTTGAAACCCAGTCTCAAACGTCTCCTCTCTTCAACAGTCCTTCTGCACCACTGTCTCAACCTCTGCTCTCTGTAAGATTCTTCTGCATCCCAGTTTTCAAACTCTGCTCTCTGTAACATTCATTTTCCACCACAGTCTCCAACCTCTGAATTCCACACCGGTCCTGCTACACCCCAGTCTCCGAACTCTTTTCTCGGCAAAAGTTCTTCTGCTCTCCAGTCTCTAAATTCTGCTCTCTGTAACAGTCCTTCTGTAACGCAGACTTCAACCTCTGCTCTCTCTAATGTTCCTTCTGCATCCCAGTCTCAAACCTCTGCTTTCTGTATCAGTCCTTCTGCACCACTGTTTCCAACCTCTGCTCTCTGCAACCTTACTTCTGCACCCCATTCTCTAACCTCTGCTGTGTACTAGAGTTCTTCTGAACAACAGTCTACAACATCTGCTCTCTGTAACAGTCCTTCTGTACCCTAGTCTCCAAAATCTGCTCTCTGTAACGGTTCTTCTGCACCAGAGCATCCAGACTCTGCTCTCTGTAACAGTTTTTCTGCATCTCAGTCTCCAAATTCTGATCTCTGCAACAGTCCTTCTGCACCCAAGTCTCCAAACTCTTCTCTCTGCAACAGTCTTTCTACACCCCAGTCTTAAACCTTTTCTCTGTTTAACAGTCCTTCTGCATTCCAGTGTCCAACCTCTGCTCCCTGCAACGATCCTTCTCCATCTCAGTCTCCAACATCTGCTCTCTGCTACAGTCCTTCTGCACCAAAGTCTCCAACATCTCCTCCCAGCAACAGTCCTTCTGCGCCTCAGTCTCGAAACTCTGCTGTCTGCAATGAACCTTGTGCACCCAGTCTCCAAAATATGCTGTCTGTAACAGTCTTCCTGCACCCTCGGTCTACAATCTCTGCTCTCTGTAAAATCTTTCTGCAACCTTGTCTAAAAACTCTGCTCTCTGTAACAGTTATTCGGCACCTCAGTATCAAACCTCTGCTCTCTACAACGATCCTTCTGCACCCCAATCTCCAAACTCTGCTCTCTGATACAGTCCTTCTGCACTTCAGTCTCAAACATCTGCTCTCTGTAAGATTTTTCTGCAAACCAGTCTCTGAACTCTGCCATCTGTAACAGTCCTTCTGGAGCCGTTCTCCAATCTCTGCTCTCCGTAAAAGGGCTTCTGCACCCCAGTCTCCAACCTCTGTTCTCGGTAACACTCCTGCTGCACCTCGGTCTACAATCTCTGCTCTCTGTAAGATCCTTCTGCAACCTTGTCTAACAACTCTGCTCTCTGTAACAGTTTTTCTGCAACCCAGTCTCCAAACTCTGCTCTCTGTATCAGGTTTTTGCATCCCAATCTCCAACCTCTACTCTCTGTAACAGTCTTTTTGCACCTAAGTCTCCAAACTCTGCTCTCTGCAACGAGTTTTCTGCACCCCAGTCTCGAACGTCTCCTCTCCTCAACAGTTCTTCTGCACCCCTGTCTCCAACCTGTGCTCTCTATAAGGTCCTTCTGCACCCCAGTTTCTAAACTCTGCTCTCTGTAAGGTCTTTCTGCACCCCAGTTTCTAAACTCTGCTCTCTGTAACATTCCTTCTCCAACCCAGTCTCCAACATCTGGTTTCATCAACATCCTGCTGCAACCCAGTCTCCAACCTCTGTTTTCTGCAACAGTCCTTCTACTCCCCAGTCTCCAAACTCTGCCCTCTGTTACAGTTCTTTTGCACCGCAGTCTCCAATTTCTGCTCTCTGTAACAGTCCTTATGTAGCGCAGTCTCCAACCTCTGCTCTCTGTAATGGTCCTTCTGCAACCCAGTCTTCAACTCTGATTTTTGAATCCGTCTTCTGTATACCAATCTCCAACCTCTGCTCTCTGTTTCTATCCTTCTGCACTCAGTCTCAAACCTGTGGCTTACTGCAACAATCCTTCTGCACACCAGTCTCCAACCTTTGATCTCTGTAACAGTCCTTCTATACTGCAGTCTCCAACCTCTGCTCTCTGTAACGATCCTTCTGCACCAGAGTCTCAAACCTCTGCTTTCTGTATCAGTCCTTTTGAAACAGGGTTTCCAAACTCTGCTCTCTGTAACAGTCCTTCTGCACCTCTGTCTCCAACATCTGAACTCTGCAACCTTAATTCTGCTCCCCATTCTCTAACTCTGCTGTTTGTATCAGTTTTTCGGCACCCCATTCTCTAACATCTGCTATCTGCAACAGTCCTTTTTAACCACAGTCTCCAACTTTTGCTCTCTGTAACGGTCCTTCTGCACCCCAGACTCAAACTCTGCTTTCTCTATCAGTAATTCTTCACCCCAGTCTCAAAACTTTGCTATCTGTAACATTCTTTCTGCACCTCAGTCTCCAACCTCTGCTCTCTGTGACAGTTCTTCTGCACCCAGTTTCCAAACTCTGCTCTCTGCAACTGTTCTTCTGCACACCAGTATTTAAAATTTGCACTCTGAACACTTCTTGTCCACCCCAATCTCCAACCTCTTCTCTCTGTAACAGTCCTTCTGTAATGCAGTCTCCAAAGTTTCCTTTCTGTAATGGTCGTTCTGCACCCCAGTATCCAACTTCTGCTTTCTTTATCAGTCCTTCTGCACCCCAGTCTCCAACATCTGCTATCTGCAACAGTCCTACAGCACTCCAGTCTCCAACATCTGCTCTCTGCAACAGTTCTTCTGTACCTCAGTCTAAAAACTCTGCTCTCTGCAATGACCGTTCTGCATCCCAGTCTCTTACCTCTGCTCTCTGTAACAGTCCTTCTGCACCTCAGTCTCCCAACTCTGCTCTCGGTACGATCCTTCTGCAACCCAGTCTTTAAACTCTGCACTCTGTAAGAGTCCTTCTGCACAACAGTCTCCAACCTCTGCTCTCTGTACCAGGACTTCTGCCAACCAGTCCCCAAACTCTGCTTTTTGTAAGAGGCCTTCTGCACACCAGTTTCAAACCTCTTCTCTCTGCAACGATTCTACTCCACCCCAGTCTCCAGATTCTGCTCCCTGAAACAGTCGTTTCAACCCCAGTCTCCAAACTCTGCTCTCTGAAAGATCCATCTGAACCACAGTCTCCAACCTCTGCTCTCTGTAACAGTCCGTCTGCACCTCAGTCTCCAAACTGTGCTCTGTGTAACAGTCCTTCTGCACCCCAGTCTCTAAAATCTGCTCTCTGCCACAGTCCTTCTGCACCCCAGTCTTCAACATCTGTTCTCTGGAACAGTCTTTCTGCACCCTAGTCTCAAAACTCTGCTCTCTGCAACGATCCTTCTGGACCCCAGTCTCCAACTTCTGCTCTCTGCAACAGTCCTTCTGCAACACAGTCTACAACCACTTCTTTTTGTAAGATCCTTCTGCACTCCAGTTTCCAAACTCTGTTCTCTGTAACATTCCTTCTCCACCGGAGTCTCCATCCTCTGTCCTCTGCAACAGTCCTTCTGTTCCCCAGTCTCCAAGATCTGCTCTCTGTAACAGTCCTTCTGTACCGGAGTCTCCAAACTCTGC